>NW_017672748.1:0-41205 GCF_001879085.1 Nicotiana attenuata | reverse complement strand
ATATCATAGTCCTTGAGTAACTCTAGCCACCTCCGCTGCCTCAAATTAAGATCTTTTTGCTTGAATAGATGCTGAAGACTGCGATGATCGGTGAATACCTCACAGGATACTCCATACAAGTAGTGCCTCCAAATCTTCAAAGCATGAACTATAGCAGCCAACTCCAAATCATGTACAGGGTAGTTCTTCTCGTGGGGCTTCAACTGACGAGAAGCATATGCAATAACTCTACCCTTCTGCATCAACACACATCCAATCCCAACTCTCGAAGAATCACAATATACAGTGTAAGAACCTGAAGCTGATGGCAATACCAACACTGGAGTCGTGGTCAAAGCTGTCTTGAGCTTCTGAAAGCTCTCCTCGCACTCATCCGACCACACAAATGGAGCACCCTTCTGAGTCAACTTGGTTAAGGGCGATGCAATAGAGGAAAATCCCTGAACAAACCGGCGATAATACCCTGCCAACCCAAGGAAACTACGAATCTCTGTGGCTGAGGTCGGTCTAGGCCAACACTGCACTGCCTCTATCTTCTTCGGGTCGACCTGAATACCCTCGCTAGACACCACGTGTCCCAAGAAAGCCACTGACTCAAGCCAAAACTCACACTTGGAGAACTTTGCATAAAGCTTCTCCTCCCTCAATCTCTGTAATACCACTCGCAAATGTTGCGCGTGCTCCTCCTGGCTACGCGAGTACACCAATATATTATCAATAAAAACAATCACGAATGAATCCAGATATGGCCGAAATACACTGTTCATCAAGTGCATGAACACGGCTAGGGCATAGCTCAGCCCAAAGGACATAACAAGAAACTCATAGTGCCCATATCTAGTCCTGAAAGCCGTCTTCATAATATCTGAATCCTTGATCTTCAGCTGGTGATAGCCTGAACGGAGATCAATCTTGGAGAATACCCTCGCCCCCTGAAGCTGGTCAAACAAATCATCAATGCGAGGCAGGGGATGCTTGTTCTTCACTGTCACTTTGTTCAATTGCAAGTAGTCAATGCACATTCTCATTGTGCCATCCTTCTTTTTCACAAACAGAACCGGTGCCCCCCACGGTGGCACACTGGGCCGAATGAACCCCTTATCTAGGAGTTCCTAAAGCTGATCTTTCAATTCTTTCAACTCTGCTGGTGCCATCCGATATGGAGGAATGGAAATGGGCTGAGTGCCTGGCACCAGGTCAATACCAAAATCAATATCCCTGTCCGGTGGCATGCCCGACAGGTCTGCAGGAAACACATCGGGAAACTCCCTCACAACTAGGACTGAATCAATGCTAGGAGCCTCAGCTCCAACATCCCTCACAAAAGCCAAATATGATAGACAACCTTTCCCAACCATACGCTGGGCCTTTAGGAGAGAAATCACCCTGCTAGGCACATAGTCAGTCATACCACGCCACTCGATCCTCGGAACACCCGATATAGCAAGAGTGACTGCCTTAGCATGATAGTCCAGAATAGCATGACACGGAGATAACCAGTCCATGCCCAGAATAACATCAAAATCCACCATGCTCAATAGCAATAAATCAACTCGGGTCTCCAGATCCCCAATAGTCACTAAACACGACCGATATACATGGTCAACAACAATAGTATCGCCCACCGGGGTAGATACATGAACAGGTAAAGCAAGACACCCCCGGGTCGTACCCAAATGATGAGCAAAATATAAAGACACATAGGAATATGTGGAACCGGGCAAATAAAACTGAGGCATCCCTGTGGCAGACTGAAATAATACCTGTGATAACAGCATCCGAAGCAATAACATCTGACCTGCCCTGAAGAGCATAGAAGCGGGCCTGACCACCGCCCGATCGGCCTCCCCCTCTGGAGCGACCACCGACTGCCTGACCCTCACCCCTAGTTGGCGGGGCGGGTGCTGAAGAAACTGGGCCAGAAGACGAGGGCTGACCCCTCTGCTGAGATGAGCTAGCAGCACGGCGAGGACACTCCCTCCGCATATGCCCGAACTCAGCACACTCATAACAACTCCCGGGTGCTGGGAACTGGGACTGAAGGGAACCCCTCACGCCAGAGTGGCTAGCTGATGCACTCGGTCTGGAGGAACCCTGAACAGATGGAGCATGAGACGAGCTCTGTGCTAGAAGAGCGCTGAGAGATGGCTGGCTCTGCTGAGAACCCTGATAACCACGACCAGAAGATCCACCACGATACTCAGGTCTAGCTGACTATGCGGGCCTGAAAGAACGTCCCCGGCCCTGCTGAAACTGGCCCCTCGAAGGAGCGCCACTGTGACTACCAGAACCTCGTGGCCTCTTGGCCTCCCTCTCATCACGATCCTGGCGCGAACTGCCTCAATATCTCGAGCTATATCCACCACCTCCTCAAAAGTAGCACCAAGCACTCTCTCTTAGTCATCAGAATACGAGAGGGTAGTGGAGACCATCAACAAATATCCGGATATGCTCATGGTCCGTCGGGACAAACCAAGCTGCATGTCGAGACAACTCAGAAAATCTCATCTCATACTGTGTCACTGACATCTCTCCCTGCTTTAGTCCCTCAAGCTGTCTGCGCAACTCCTCTCTGCGAGACTGCGGTACATACTTCTCCAGGAAGAGAGTGGAGAATTGCTGCCAAGTCAAAGGTGCTGCACCAATCGGCCTACGCCGCTCATACGCCTCCCACCATGTGAAGGTTGCTCCAGTGAACTGAAATGTGGTAAAAGACACACGGCTGGACTCAAGAATCCCCGCTATGCATAGCATCCGCTGACATCTGTCGAGAAAACCCTGGGCATCCTCGCCCTCAGCTCCACTAAATGTCGGAGGCTGGAGTCTACCAAACCTCTCGAGGCGACGCTACTCGTCCTCGGGCATAACTGGAACCCCGTACTCCTGAACTGGTACCACTGGCTGAGCTGGAGGTGCCTCTGGAGTCTGTAACCCCTGTAATCCCTGCTCAAGTGTGCGAGCAGCGGGGGTCTGATTGCCTCCCCCGACCTGTGAAGTAGTTGCTGCTGTTGTGGTGGCTGAAACCACCTGAGCCAGACTCGTACAAACTGTCAATATCTGGGCCAATGTCTTCTGGAGACCCGGTATCACAATGGGCACAGTTGGTGCCTAAACTGGTGCTGCTGGAGCCTGATCCTGAGCTGGGGCAACCAAAGGATCCACAGGTGTTTCCCCTGCCGCTCTGCCTCTACCACGACCACGACCGCGACCGCGTCCACGGCCTCTAGCAGCCTCAGTAGGTGGTACTAGTGGTAGTCCGCCACATCCGGTAGCTCGTGTCCTCACCATCTGTGAGAGAATAGAATAAAGAGAAGTTTAGTATCCGGTCTAACAAGTTCGCACGACAAGAATTTCAAGAATGTGGAAATTTTCCTAAAGGTTCTGCAGCCTCTCGAGGAGAAATACAGGCGTCCCCGTACCGCTCGCGAGACTCTACTAAACCGGCTCATAACTCGCGAGACCTAGTAACCTAGGCTCTGATACCAACTTGTCATGACCCCAATCCCACTCGTGATGGCGCCCAACATAGTGCTAGGCAAGCCCGACCATTTCAACACTCTCAACCCACGAGCGAGGCTCCTTACCAATTAATAGAGATAAATTACCAGTTTAACATGATCCCAATCTGTGATAGTGGATAAAAATAGTGCGGAAAAGCCATAAAATATCGATACAACTCCCCAAAAGATCTGGTGTCACAAGTCTAGAGCCTCTAAATACAACTGAGTAGCAACCTATACATATGAAAGTCTAGAATGCGGAAATAAAAGGGATAAGGGGAGAAATCGGGTCCTGCAGACGCCATGCAGCTATCTCGATGACTCCGGTAATAGCTTGGACAACAGCAAACAAACTCAGCTAAGCCTCCGGGATACCTGTATCTGCACACATGGTGCAGGGAGTAAAGTAAGTACTCCGACTCAGTGAGTAATAGCAATAAATAATGACTAAAGATAAGAAAACTCGTAAAAACACTACGCAGTTCTATATGAAAACGGTAAATGCAGTAAACAGCAGCTCAACGAAGAAAACAGGTGAATACCCCTCAAACTAGTACACAACTCATTTACTCCTCTCGATGTCCGGTAATTTACTTGTACTGTTGCGGCGTGCAGCCCGATCCGTACAGTATACTGCTGCGGCGTGCAGCCCGACCCACATATATATATATACATATATATATACATATATATATATATATATATAAACTGCTGCGGCGTGCAGCCCGATCCAATAATAATAGTCGACTGCGCTCACTGGGGGTGTGCAGACTCCGGAGGGGCTCCTACAGCCCAAGCGCTATAATACTACGGCGTGCAGTCCGATCCATATAATATATCACTGCGGCGTGCAGTCCGATCCATATAATATACTACTGCGGCGTGCAGTCCGATCCATATAATATGCTACTGCGGCGTGCAGTCCGATCCATACAATATGCTACTGCGGCGTGCAGTCCGATCCATATATGTACATATATATACTGCTGCAGCGTGCAGCCCGATCCGATATATATCAAATACCCTCACTATGGGGTCCTTGACCCCTCTAAGTCAATATAGACTTGGCCTCTCGGGCCCACTCAGCTAGGACAGGGTTTCCAACCCCAGGTATTTCTCATTTGGATTGCCAATTTCTAAAGCCGGTTCATATTATGTTTAACAGTTAAGAACATGACTGAGGGTATGATTTCGACAAGTAAAGTGAGGTCAACTAGTACAAAATACCCCCTATGGGTTCTACAGATCGGCACAAGGCCCCAAACATGGCAACTAGCCCAGAATATACTGATATTAATCAAGTCCCAGTCACAAAAATACAGTAGAGTCATCAATTGGGATGGACCGAGTTCGAATCCCCAGCAGTAGCAAACCCCACGCTCATCATACGGCGTGTGTCTCATCTGAACATAGCACCACATAGTGCAAATCCGGGGTTTCAAACCCTCAGAACATCATTTATTACCATTACTCACCTCAAGACGGCCGAAATCCTAGCTCGCTTTGTGCTTGCCTCGCAAATCAACCTCCTCGTGCGTAGAATCTGGTCAAAACCACAAGGAATACATCACAATAGGTTAAGGGAACATAACCCAATCGAAAAGACTCGAAAATTATCAAAAATCACGAAGTTGGCAAAACCCGAGCCTCGGGCCCACTTCTCGAAAAATTACGAAATTCACATCACCGGATTCCTCGCCTCGCCACGAGTCTATACATATCAAATTTACCAAAATCGAAGCTCAAATGCCCCCTCAAATCCCAGATTTTCATTTCAAAAGTCAAGCCCTAGTTCTTCCAATTTTTACTCAAATTTCCATGAATTTAAAGGTTGATTCTTCAATAAAATGATGTTTCTAGGCCATAGGACTCACCTCCAATCAATCTTCCTTGAATCCCTCTTCAATTTGTCCCAAAGAGCTCTCAAAATACTCAACAATGGTGGAAAAATGACATAGGCTCGTGGATGAAATATATTAAAAACCCTTCTGCCCAGCTATGATTTCCTTCTATGCGATCGCGGCCCTAGCCTCGCGATCGCGATGAACAAATTTCCAGGACTTCAAAAATGTTCTATGCGAACGCGACATGGGCTCCGCGATCGCGATGCTTCGCTTTCCAAACCTACGCGAACGCGGCTCACTTAATGCGAACGCGTAGAGTAAAAACATGCTAACCCCAGAATCCTCTTATGCGAACGCGGGATGTACCATGCGATCGCGTAGCTTCACCTTCCAGTGCTATGCGATCGCGACTCAATGGCTGCGATCGCGAAGGCAAATTTTCCCCTCTGCAATAACTGCTGAAACCTGCAACTTTTAAGAGCCAAACTTGGTCCGATTGACCATCCGAAATCATCCCGAGGCCCCCGGGACCTCAACCAAAAGCACCAACACATCCTAAAACATCATTCAAACTTGTTCCAATCATCAAAACTCATCAAACAACGCTAAAATCATTAAATCTCATCGGATTCAAGCCTAAGTTTCATCAAAACTTCCGAAATACGCATTTGATCAAAAACCCGATTAAAACACCTCCGAATGACCTGAAATTTTGCACACACATCCAAAATCACCTAAGAAGCTACTGCAACTCTCGGAATTCCATTCCGATCCCCGGATCAACATCTCACCCATCGACCGGAATTCGCCAAAATACTAACTTCACCAATTCAAGCCTAATTCTACACCGGACCTCCAAAATCAATTCGGATCGCACTCCTAAGTCACAAATCATCCCCTGAAGCTAATCGAATCATCGGAAATCACATCCGAGCCCTATAACTCAATAGTCAACATCCGGTTGATTTTTCCAAAATAAGCCTTCCTTAAGGAGACTAAGTGTCTCATTTCCATCTAAAATCCAATCCGACTCGACCACCTCAAATACCAATAATGAAGCATAGAGAAACATAAGATGAGGGAAACGGGCGGTAACTCACATGACGACGGGCCGGATCGTCACAGTAAATTTATCACATATAATTATTACTATTACAATTGTCAAAATATTAGTTAGGAATGAAATTTAAATGGAACAAAATGCAGGAAAATTATGTTATAATTTTTTTAATATTCAAAAGTATCAAAATCCAATTATGAATTAATTAATAAATTTTAAAAAAATTATTACATTAGTGAACTATTATTATGAACATCATTTTTTTTAGCAAAACCACTAGGCGATGTGCCTAGGACTAGTTTTATTAATAATAAAAAAAAAAGAAACCACATAGGAAGAGTACAAATAAGGGGGACAATAGCACCAGTAGTGTTGCCTCTATGCCTTGGCTATATAATCACTCCTCTGCGCCTCACATTGCCTTATGATGGCAGCCTCATGTAGAGGATCATGGTGTCGCTGCCGGCAAAGTCTCACGAGGGTATATAATCTCATAGCCGTTTGGATATCTTCCCAAAGGCATAGGACATGAGCGAACACATACTGGGCTAAACCTTACCTTACTAATCCTATTGAGGCATAAAAATACCTCATCTACTTGCAAGCATGAAGAAAATACGAACTACTAATAACTAAGTATTCTATGATCATCACAGAGTTTATAACATACTCTATGATGATATTACAAATGATGATGCTTAAGAAGTGATAAAATAAAACAATGTAAAAAATTGAGTCTTGCCCCTCATTTTTGAACCTTGTGCACTCTTCAATGTGTATCTCCTTGGCTTCTTCTTCAAACCTCTTGAATATGTATGAAAAATGCATCATTTCTTTTTGGAGCGATTGGACCTCGTTGAAGTGGTTGAGGCAGCCACTTTTTGCTTTGCGACTCTCATTGGAGGTTTCCTAATGACAACCTCTTGTGTTACCTTGCCGTCCCAGCTATGTTGTCTCTCGTGAGTCTTTTTCTTGTTTTTGGTGGATCCACTTCTCATATGTCTAGGTGAAAGATCTCCCTCCCTAGCTACATTTTTAAAGGAAGCATCAAGTAATTCTTCCTCTTCCTCTTCTTCAAAAAAAAATCAAGCCCCACATCAATACCAAAAGCTTCAGTAGCATCCAATCCAGGAACTAAAGCTCCTTGCCCATGCCTCGGATTATCCAGCGCTCTCAATGTATCTATATCATGAGAAACAAGAGCATGGAGGATATTGGTAGGTGTCAAATTGTATTTTGCAGCCATTGCACTTGAACTTCCAGTAGCATCAACGTTGTGCATAGATGAAAAAACTGTTGCGCTTAGTGCACGCTGCTGCCCAGATTTTGCGACCTCTTTGACAGCTTGTATTGTCGAACTAACACCCTCCAAAGCTGCTACAATTTGCTGCTGCTTGGATGGTACAAAAGCAGGAGCATTTGGACTTAATCCTCTCCTCTTTGGCCCGCTATCTGTGGAATTAGAAACCTGCTCGCTTTGCATCTTTGCTGCCTCGTCCATTGATGGAGGAGTTGCTGAAATTTGAGCTGCCTCATTGTCACTATCATCGTGTATGCTATCTGCATAATCTTCCTCCTCCTCTTGAACTCGCTCAGCCCAAGTCTTGCGATGAACACCAATTGCACTCGTCGCACCTGTTGACAGTAGCTGCTGTCCAGATTCACCAGCATGCTCACCAAAGGGCTCCATCAGTTGTAAGGGAACCTCATAGACTGAGGTATTTAACATGACCAAAGGTGCCTTAACCTTTGGAGTTGTATTCAACAACATAGCTGCCTGGGCATCCTTCACCATTTTAGCTAAATCCGGACTGGAAATATGTAGTGTTGGTGTGGCTGCCACTGCCTCTTGCTCATCAACTAGAACAATTTCTTTCGAACCAAAAAGCTGTCCACCTGTACGCTGAGAAAAGATATGTTGTTCTAGACTTCCTGGAGATTTTAGCATCCCAGATTTTGAAGCTGCCTCGCGATCACGCTGTTGCATAGTCGTCGCAATATCATCCAAAATAGGTTCATCCATCAGAACCTGCTGTATACTCTTCCCCTCCATATTCATCACATGTTCCTGCTCGTTTCTCAAGGCATCAAAAGAGTTAGAAAATTCAATGTTCTTTGGTGTTGTAGCCTGCTCTTTCACCCCTGAATATCTTTTATTAGATGATCTATTTACCACTCCTTGCCTCTGTTCCAGCTGCTGCACGTTAGTATTGTTTGGAGATCCATTTTTGCTGGACACTATTGTCCAGTTTTCAGCTTTTTTCTCAGCAATGTTATCACTCTTTACACCGTCCTTCAAAGCATCAGTAGCTTCAACTATACCTGTTCCTTTCTTCTTTGCACCTTGTACCTGCTGAATATTTGTCTGCTCCTGTGTAACGTCAATGTGCCCAACAACTGGTTCAGCATCTGTAGCAGCTGCACTACCCAAAACATCAACATCTTCAATTTCTTGATCCTCATCTTGCACTGTTGTATCTTGTGCAGCAGTAGTTTTGATAACCCCAGCGTTAGGTCGACTACCAATTGTATTCAGAGCAACATTAGCCTCCAATTATGAATCTACAGGACCTGGTCGTTTATCAACTTTATCACCTTGCCCTATCTCTGCTACTGCTGCATTATTTTTGTCAAAAATTGCAGCTAATGCACTATCATCCATCGTCTGCTGAAGCTGCCCAGATTCAATAGCTGAACCTTTAGACTCCCCAACTAAACCTCGATCAACCACACTGTTTTTTGCAGCCTTCAAGTCCTGAGCAACTCTAGCAAGGGCTTCAGCAACTGGAACAATTGCACCAGAAACAGGATGCTGCCCTGCATCACCAGAACCAACCTTATCAGTTGCATTAACAACAGCTGATTGTGGACCATCAACTGGAATATCGGCACGACTTGATACATTAGCTTTTTGCTGCGACTTAGCATTTAAATAATCCCTAGCATCCCCTTGTAATTTTTCCACCTTGCTCATCTCCTCAGCCAAAGTCAAAACTTCAGCAGGCAGTACACGATCATTATCAACAGTGCTATCGATCAAATTTTCCTCCTGTTGCATATCATCATTCGCCCTATTCCTTTTAATCAATGAACGACAATCTTTACCAGCATGTCCTTGTCGTTTGCACACATTACAATATGATGGAAGATTATCAAATATAAACTCCTCTATATGCTCAATAACCTTGCCAGATTTCTCGTCGATAAATTGTAACTTCATATTTTTGGGATGCTTGTCAAGGAGATCAAGAACTACCTTAACTCTAGCTGTGCTAGGTCTAGTCCTAGCTTGTGTGGCCTTGTCTATGGCAATAGGTTTCCCCACAGCTGATGCGATTGACAGTAAAGGTTTCTTTGCGAATAGGTTCGTCGGCAAATCTGGAAACGACACCCATGCCACTGTTTTTGACGTCTCAACCTTAGGGTTGTAATCTTTAGTCCATGGGAATGTACGATATTGAATTTGTTGTCCCTTATACTGTAAATAACCAACCTGCTTTGAAAGACAGTTACAAATCGTCATGAACATCACAACGAATCAAAAGTTGTCGAAACGTGAGCAAGCCGATCAAGCAGCGACCTTTAATACCAAATTGTGTTGGAATTAAGTTTCGAAGTTCTTGCAATTCAGGTGCACCATATGATAACTTCATCACCACAGCTTGGTGAACTCCTTCTTCAACAGCATATTCTTCCAGTTCCTTAAAAGAAAACTGCATCATAAGTTCTCCATAAACAAGTTGGAAAGGTTTAAGGGCTGTTTTGATTACTGGTTGGGGTTTTGTCGTGATTAATGAAGCATATGTATTGGTTTTGAGGCTAGGGTTCGTCTCTCCCACAGCTTGATGCTGGGGAGAGGGCTGCGCATCCATGGCAGCCCTTAATTCTCCATGTCGCCAAGAGAAGAGGAGAGAGGAGAGAGCGGGTTTAGAGTTTCAAAAAATGGTTCTTTTTGCATTTGAACATCATTTCATTTCATGATAAGAAAGGAAATTTGACAGGAGGAGGTAGATAAGCCCCAAAGTCTCTAAATACAATTACTAATAAATATTAATAATGAATATTTAAATAGTGAAGGAAGGCTAGGGGGGTTCATTACCTTTTTTCCCTCAATATAATGTTTCGGAACAAAAACTCTCACCAATGTATCCTTACTGCATAGAGCTATGCTTGGTTAAAATTGCTAAACCTCCAAAGTAGCAATTTGGTTGTCATTCCAAAAGTGTGGCTTACCTTTTCGACCGTTCTTTGTAATTTACGTTAAATAAACTTCAAATGTTAAAACTTATTTAAGCAGTGTATCAACGATTTCTTAACAGAGGCGTTTGAAGAGATTACAATCACATCGAGTTGATCAAGCTTTCTTCAACGATAAAATATTATATTTGTGATAATAAACTTATAGAATTAATATTCATATGCTTTTAAATAAAACATTTATTTATTCTATCTCAATTAATTAAATTCCCAAAACAGCATTCGTAAATTTACTATTGTTTAACCAAAAAATAAATTTTTAGTCAAATCTGGAAAATAGAAGAATCGGATTACTGATAATCGAAAAATAAAAAAAGAATTTCCAAGTACTCAGATATGAAAGCTAGTAAATCAGAATATATTTCAATAGTCATCTGTCTCTCCATTGATTACATATTTCTCCTTTTATAGGTCTCTTTGGAGAATCTTTGGAAATGTACGTTACATCTAAGTCATAATGAGGCTATTATGGATATTTAATGACATCAAATGCTGCATTACATAATCATTACATTGAATATAAATATTCCTTAACGGTTCCAGCATTTATTTCCCTTGAAATGCTGTATCTTTATCTTCTTATTTGACGAGGTTCATTATTCTTCTCGTAGCTCATACGTAATTAAGCTTAAATAGGGACGGGGTTTCCGAGCCTCTTATCTCGTACCTTCTTTTTGTTCCCGTATCTCTTTTTCTCCCTTTTGTCTCGTACCTCTTTTTGTCCTTTTATCTCGTACCTCTTTTTGTCCGCATCAGTCTATAATTCTTAGACCAATTATAACCTTTTGACAATTCTACGTGTCATGCCACGTCATTATTTATTCATGTATATAATTTTCCCCAATACAACTATAACTGCGCGAAGCGCGGACCAATTCACTGGTTTTCTATTAAAATTTTGACTTGGGTAGGATCGAAGGCGAGGAATGCCGACGGGTATAAGTTGTGGTACTCTGAATGTCATTAGCGCTTACGCGCCGCAGGCAGGCTTGGACGAGGAGGTTAAAATGTGCTTTTGGGAGGTGTTGGATGAGGTGGTGCGGGGGTATTCCGCCTAAGGAGAAGTTATTTATAGGAGGAGATTTCAATGGGCATATTGGGTCGTCTGCTGATGGTTATGCTGAGGTGCACGGTGGCTACGGCTTTGGGGTTAGGAACGGAGGAGGTACGCCACTATTGGATTTCGCTAGAACTTTTGAGTTGGTGATCATGAACTCTATTTATCCGAAGAAGGAGGTGCATTTGATTAGAACAAGCTGGGGGCAATCATCATTTGGAAATCAGCTCTGTGAAGTTGAGAAAACTGATCATTGATTACTACAAACATGGGAAGCCAGAAATATTAGCCCCATATATTCATCATTTGAAAATTTCGGGCTCCTACAAAGGGATACTCTTACAGCAGAAAAATGTGGCTTCACTTATCACCGCAGATCTTGACTATTAAAATTTGATGAGAATTTGGAGGAGTTAAGCTATTTGAATGAATTTCTTCACGGTGTTGCCCATGTTGAGAATCTTGAATTGAGTCCCTGGTGCATCGAGGTCCGTTCGTGCTCTTTGCTATCCAATATTTAGAATCTCTTTTCGTTTTGTGACTTTTTATTTACTAGTTTAGTAACTTTAACAGTGCCACTACATAGGATAATCTGTATGGTCCGAGCTATTTTTACGAATTAATCAACAATTTGCATTTCATTTGTGAACTATGTCACATTTTCTTGTTTTGACATATTGTGGTTTATCTATTTGGTTTATAGGTTGTCACGACCCCAGTTCGCCCTCCGTGAACATGTCGTGATGGCACATAGTCCCTACGACTAGGTAAGCCTAATAATGCGGAAGATAAACCATAAATTGCGGAAGAATAATTAAAACTGATTTACTAAAATAAACATGTGTTTAAGGTGCCGCTCGGCACATACAATAACAACTCTCGAAGCTAACAAATTCCCAAAACTCGGAATCTCACAAATCACAAGCTAAGGGATACGTAAGAGGCTCTGACTCAAGAATATCTATACAAAGGAGAAATACTGAAGGAGCTATACTTATTACAGAAAGCTGGAAAGGGACCCCTCGGTCTGCGGACGTAGCAGATATACCTCGAAGTCTCTACCGATACGCCTCCTTCCAAGACTGACAGAACTGAGTGGGAGTACATGTAACTGCACAACAAAAATATGCAGAAGAGTAGCATGAGCACACCACGGTGGTGCCCAGTAAGTATCAAGACTAACCTCGGTGGAGTAGTGACGAGGAACAGTCAAGAGACCTACCGGTCAAATAAACAGAATAATCATAGGGATAATGGAAATGATTTATATAAATCTGTAAAGACTGCTGAATTACCAAAAATGCTACAATTCACAATAAGGAAAAAGGGAAACAAGTAAAAACGAGAATTTAACAAATGATGATACGAAAGACGGCAGAATCACAATCAAATTCCTAAGGGCACAACACAGCAAGGGAAAAACAAGTCAATAACTCATATCCTACAATGATGTTCACATAAGGTCTTACTCAACTCTTTCCACAATTTTACCAAGTCTCGGGCAACCCACAACTCACGTAGACCCAGCATCTGAAATCTAACACTTGGCATCCTGTGCCCCATCAATCTCATGGTCATGTTGACATCTGACTGGCTAACTAGGGCCACTCTCACATATACAATGGGTAAACGAGGGCGTATCTCCACCCTTAGCATAATCGGAAAGGAATTCATCTCTAACAGGGGTGTCCAACTACGTGTATGCTTGTGCAAGTGTTTTTGACAAGAATTCTCCCAACTAGCAAACATGAAAAAAAAGAGAACGGACTGCACGTATGAATATTTCCTCACAACTTCCAAGCGGTAAGGCTCATACAGGTAAACAACCCACAATCAAAATATTAAACAAATAGGAATGCCTCCACCGGCCGTCACAATTCTTTACAATCAACCCCTGACATAGTCCACCCTATTACGCCACGTGTGCAAATAATAGGATAATAGGCACCGCCTTATTTCGCCACACATGCATCACAATGTTCCCACCTTATTCCGCCACATGCGCAACCCACATATAAGCATATAACATATCCCGCCTTATTACGCCGCATGTGCAAAACATCAATAGCAACAATAGCACGGCAAAGACCTCGTGCAACCCTTCAACAACAAACGCACGGCAGAGACCTCGTGTATCACGGTACCAACAGCAGCACGGCAGAAACCTCGTGCATCATAGTACCAACAACAGCACGGCAGAAACCTCGTGCATCACAGTATCAACAACAGCACGGCAGAAATCTCGTGCATTACAGTCTCAAGTACCACACAACAAATGACAGTAAATACAGGAACAAAGCAAGAGAGTCAACTCAGGTATTTTAGTTCACCAACAGACGGTACAACTAACTCATAAGGAATAACCGTAATAGAGGAATACTAAGCGCAATAAGAACAACTCAACAAGGGAGAAATAATACGAAACAACGATTCCACAATACTCAGTTCAACAACAAGGAAGTTAACATGAATCAATAATTACAATTAAGAAAATATCAACTAAACATGGTATATCTAACTTCTTTCCAATTAAGACCAATTAATTACACGAGAGATAGAAATGATGCTTTCCAAATAAAGACAAGAAGTTAGGAATGATAATGTGACTATAGAAGGGTAAATGTCTACTATTAAACAAGTAAAAGTCAATTAGGCAACAAGAATAACCAAAAAGAGCAGATAAATTCCAAGTAAGTCATGTAAAGGTGAAACTAATAACAGGGAACTCAATCGTATCAAGAACAACTTCATATTCGGTGATTACAAGGATCTAAGAGCCTAAAAGGGACAATTTTCCACAAATAAATCCGAGCACGCACTCGTCACCTCGCGTACAAGGAATACAATCAACAAAGAAGACTCAAGTCCTAAGGGGAAGTCCCCCACACAAGGTTAGGCAAGATACTTACCTCGAAGCGGCAAAAATCAACTAGCAACCACGTTCTTGCCACGACTACTCGACTCCAAATAGCCCAAATCTATTCAATTAAATCACACATTGTAAGTAACATCTCAAGCAACTGATTCCACTACTAAATTTAAAGCTAAGGCGCGAAAATAGGTAAAATAACCAAAATGTCCCTCAGGCCAACGTCTCGGAATTGGATAAATTTAACATTTTCAGAACCCTCGTACTCTCACAAGTCTAACCATATAAAAATCTCTCAAATCGGAGGTCAAACACCCCCTCAAAACTCCATAATTTAGTCTATGAAGTTTTACCCATTTTTCATTCAAAATCCGAAATTAAAGGATAAAATTAAGAGGAGATTCATGGAAATTGGTCTAAATCGAGTGAGAAGCACTTACCCAAGTTGCTCAGGTGAAAATTCCTTCAAAAATCGCCAAGAACCGAGCTCTAGAAGTCAAAATGTGATAAAATGGTGAAACCCTCGAATTTGGGATAAAATTCTGTCTGCCCAGTGATTTGTTCATCGCGATCACGGGACAACGGTCGCGATCGAGTAGAGGAAATTTGACAAGGTCCAGAAATGAACATCGCGAACGCGATGATGAGAATGCGAACGCGGAGGAAGGAAAAATAGTGCTTCGCGATCGCGGAAGCATGAGTGCGAACGCGTTGAAGGAACAATATCGAGGACTAGAAGTTGTTTTACGCGAACGCGTGAAGGCGTCCGTGAACGCGAAGAGCGGATTAGCACAGGTACGCGAACGCGAGGTAGTCTATGCGAACGCGTAGAAGAAGTAAGCTGGGCTTCGCGAACGCGGGAGGAGTTATGCTAACGCGAAAAGGAAATTCCCAGGTGGCCAAGATGAGCCTTCGCGAATGCGAAGGCAAGATCGCGAACGCGAAGAAGGGATACCAGAAGCAGCAACAGCAGTTCAAAAATGGAAGAAAAAGACCCGTGGCCCATCCGAAACACGCACGAGGCTCGTGGGACCCCTCCTAGTCACACACACAAGTCATATAACCTAACACGGACTCGCTCGAAGCTTCAAATCACATAAAACAACATCGAAACGACGAAATGAAACCAAAAATCAAGCTTATGAACTTCCAAATCTTCAAAATACGCTTTCGATCAAAAACCTAACCAAACCACGTCCGAATGACCTGAAATTTTACACACACGTCCCAAATGACATGGCGGAGCTACTGCAACTTTCGAAATTCCATTCCGACCCTCGGATCAAAATCTCACTATCGGGCCGGAAACTTCAAAAATTCAAACTTCGGCATTTCAAGCCTAAACTAGCTACGGACCTCCAAAATACATTCCGAATACGCTCCCAACCCCGAAATCACCCGACGGAGCTAACGGAACCATCGGATTTCCATTCCGAGGTCGTCTTCACACTGTTCCGACTACGGACCACTTTTCAACACTTAAGCTCTCATTTAGGGACTAAGTGTCCCAAAACTCTCCGAAACTTAACTGAACGTCCCGGCAAACCAAAATAGCAGACATGAACTTAGGGGAAGCAGTTAATAGGGGATCGGGGAATTAATTCCTAAGACGACCGGCCGGGTCGTCACATAAGTTCCTGTCCATATTGGAGTTGAAAGGATGACAGCCTCCATCATCAAGCTGGAAGTTCTTAAAACTTAGTGGAGCCTTACGACAGTTGGACTTCCCTGGAGTTTGTAGCTTTCTACAGAGTTTATTGGGTCTTGAGACATTGTTCATTGATTGCCGCAATCGTGAATCAAGAGTAAGTTTCTTTTAGACCATTATTTTTGTTACTTCATGTTATCAATACCAAACAACTACTAGTGGAAGAAGAAGATGTTACATATCAACACATTTCTAATCTCAAGTACTTTAGGAACAAAAAATCATAGAAGAAGATGTAAGAATTGAACTGGTTCAACCCTCAAAAGAAGATTGAGAAAGCTTCAATGTTTGACAGAAGTATCGGATATAAGCCTCTAATGTGTGAGCAAAAGGAGTGTTTCAGTATAGGAGGACTCCTATTTATGATGTGAAGCATAAGTAGCCTAAGTACTTGATGAGCTTTACGACAATAGCTTTTGACTTTGGAGACTTGCTCCTCTGCACATTGTTCCCATAAGAACTAAAAATGAGAGGAGTATTCTCAAGTAACTTGTCAACTCACAAAAAGATGTAATCAGGAAGTTTATCTTGTTGCATTATTGGGCCTTCTATAGAATTCTGAAGGAAGGGAGCTTCCACTTGTACGTCTTGGTGATGAAAAGATTGACATTTTGATGGATTTGGTTACAATTTGTGAAAAGACTTCTATTTCCTCTTCAGGTGTGGATATTTCCTTTTTTCACTTCTTGCCTTATTTTGAGTTGTGGAGAAAATTAGTATATGTTTTCATCTGGTGGCTTTAGAAATTATTTTAGTTCAGCTCTATTCTTATCATTTTTCTGTCTTTAAGCTGTTTGTTCTCACTTCTTTGAAGAACACAAGAATTATTTGCATTTTTGTATTGCTGCGTGTTTGAATTTTGAGCTGAAACTGTTATGAGTAGACAGAATGATGTAGCCAACTTCTTTTGTTGATACGGTATATTTTATAAATGAAATGGACAGCACTAGAAAATTGCGTCTAAATTTACATATTGCGCATCTCCCTGATCATATCTAACAAGGAATCGACTTTATTTACATAGGCCAAGTTGCACCAGAAAACTGGCAACTTAAGGCTATGTATATTCCTCCTTTTGCCGTCAAAAATTCTGTTGCTTAAATGGTAGCCATTTAGCCAACTTCTTGTCAAACATATATACAGTTGGAACTCCTCTATATGTTGCGGGACAGTAAAGAATTATTTGCATTTTTGTTGATCTGTTCTCATCATTTTTCTCTAGCTTCTCTTGGTAGCGAGTGAAAGCTGATTTTTTTTTTCTCTGCGTCCAATAGGTGCCTCTATCCAGCTAAAGAATCAGTCACACCTTGACTTCTTTACCTTGAATTAACTCTTTAATCTTTTCAATTATAAGTACACATAGAGCCCAGAAGGATTTGTAACAGCATTCACTATAAGTTAAGAGTCGGTTTCCACCCAAATGTTTTTAATACCATGTTTAGGACGACTTCTATGCCCATAGGGAAGTGCAATTGCTTCAGCCTTATTGTTTGTTCCATGGCCTAGTGAGTGCATATGCCATAATGATATACCACCCTATTCCACATTTTCCTTGTCTACGACTGCTATCCATGTTTAGTTTTACCCATCACGAATCAGTTTTACCACATTTACAACAGTGCTTGTATATGTGAGTATTTCTGAATGTCGTCATAGAAATCGCTCCAGGGAATTCTGTCACGACCCGGATTTCCCATCCTCGGGAATCGTGATGGCGCCTACTAATAGGAGCAAGGCAAGCCAATTTAATTTACTTCTTTTAGCAATTATCGACCATTTAATAAAAACAAAACATAATATGATAAAGCGGAAGTCTCAATATATAATTAACTGAAAGAAATGCGGAAGTTTAACAAAATCCTCTACCCAAGACTGATGTCACAATACTCACGAACGTCTAGAGAATACTAAATACAAGGTTTGAATGAAACACGAAACTATCTGCTTCGGTACAAGATGATAACAAACTGAATAAAATAGAGAGGGACTCCGGGCCTGCGGACGTCAGCAAGGCTACCTCGAATGTTCCTGGACTGAAGTCAGCTCCCAATCAACTACTGTTGCTGTCCAAAAGCTGCTCCGGCTCAAAAATATGTGCAAAAAGATGCACAGAGTGTAGCATCAGCACAACCGACCCCATTTGCTGGTAAGTGCCTGGCCTAACCCCGGCGAAGTAGTGACGAGGCTAGACCGGACTACAAAACAAACTTGTGCAGTTCAATACATATATTTGCAATAGAAAAGAATATAGAAATTAACCAGTCAAGAGGGAGGGGAGCATGCTGTAGGGGCTGTAACAGTTTAGAATACAAAATCAATAAATAAGGAATGAAACGGTACAACTACAATGCCAACGAGAGTAGGAAAACAACAGTTTCACGACACCATCCTTCGTGTTTTTACTCTCATTCTCACCAAAACAATCATATAAAGTGCACGGCATCAACCTTCGTGCTTTCCTCACATAAACACTCATATCATGACACGGAATGACCCTTTGTACATTAGTAATCAAATCAGGGCACGGAATGTTCCTTCGTGCATTAATAATCAAATCAGGGCACGGAATGTTCCTTCGTGCATTAATAATCAAAGGGCACGGAATGTTCCTTCGTGCATTAATAATCAAAACATGGCACGGAATGTTCCTTCGTGCATTAACATATTCTCAACACAGTCGTGCACGGCATCAACCTTCATGCTTTATCACTCTTCCTCACCCAAGCAACAATCACAACCAATGGGGCGAGGGGATAGACAAACAGTAATAGAAGTCCCGGCAAGGGTAACACAAGTAAACAGTTAAATCCCGGCAAGGGAACAACAACAATAACTTTCACATCCCGGCAAGGGAGATAATCAATATGCGAATACAGCCCGGCAAGGGAATAATTACATTTCTTTCTCTTTCTTTCGTTTCTTACTCAATAATTACTTTATCATTCGAGCCAACGCTCCAAAGAGTTCACAAATCACAATTCTTTCTCATACTCTTCACATTATATAGAAATCATCAATTACACAAGGAAGAGTCACAACAAAATTAGAATAAGCACAAATAAAGACTCATGGTCATGCTAGACACCAGTGTATAGATACTCGTCACCATGCCTATACACCGTACTCGATCAATTAGCAATTAGCAAACATGACTCTAATCCTATTCCCTCAAGCCAAAGTTAGATCAAACACTTACCTCAACTTCCACGGCTAAATCAATCCACAACGACCGCTTTCCCTCTCGAATTCGGCTCCAACTCAATCAAATCTATGAAATAACGACTTTACAACATTAATATAAGCTAAACAAATCAAACCCAATGCCTAAATATAGATTCCCAACCTTTCTTCCAAAAATTCCAAAATCGACCTCGGGCCCGCTTGGTCGAAACACGAGGTTCGGGCCAAATTCATATCACCCATTCCCCCACGAGCCCGGATATATAATTTGTTTCCAAATTCGACCCCAAAACGAGGTCTAGATCAAAGAAAATTGAAAAGCCCTAATTCTACCTATTTTCCCCAATTTCCACCCTAGATTACATGATTTAAGCTTAGAATTTCAGTATAATGAAAGAAAATGAAGGAAATGAGTGGGGATTTACCAACCCAAGTGGTCTTGAAGAATGGGGGCTTCAATGGACTCCTAGAGCTTGGGGAAGAAGAGAGCTTGTGTGCACTTTGGAACTAAACCCGTCACTGTTCTGTTTTTGAAGCATTAAATGACTGGGCAAAAATGCCCTATGCATTCGCGACACAGGGTCGCGTTCGACGAAGAAGGGGAGCTGGCAAGCATCGCGTTCGCGAGAGGGGGATGCGAACGCGTAGGGTAAAATACTGGGGTCCAGGGAATTGGCCTATGCGAACGCGATAGGGGATACGCGAACGCATTGAATGAAAGACTGGAACTACGCGAACGCGTGAAGGCCTTGCGAATGCGAAGAGGAAGTTGTTGGGCTCCTGATTTTGTCTTACGCGTTCGCGATGGTGGTGACGCGAACGCGAAGGAGAAAAACACTGAAGCTATGCGAACGCGAGGGTGGAGTGCGAACGCGAAGAAGAAATTCACTGTGCACCAACAGCAGATTTTTCTGCAATTTTCCTAACTCCAAAACCATCCCGAACACCTCCGAAAACACTCCCGAGACCTCGGGTCTCCTAACCAAACACACACACTAACTCAACAACATCCTACGAACTTAACCGTGCGATCAAATCGCCAAAATAACATCATAAACGAGGAATCGAACCTCAAAATCATCACTTTTTCATCAAACTTCTTAAACTTTCATTTATTTTTGAGATTTAGGTGCGAAACACGTCAAATGACGTCCGCTTTCAACCAAATTTCACAGAAAGCGATTAAACCATATATAAGACTTGTACCGGGTGTCGGAACCAAAATACGAGCCCGATACCACAGTCTTCTTATCAAATTTTATTTCCAATTTCCTTAATAATTTCAGAAAAACAATTTCTTTTAAAAATTTATTTCTCGGGCTCGGGACCTCGGATTTTGATTCCGGGCATACGTCCGAGTCCCATATTTTTCTACGGACCCTCCTGGACCGTCCAATCACGGGTCCGGGCCCGTTTACCCAAAATGTTGACCAAAGTCAACTTTATTCATATTAATATCAAAATTCATCATTTTTCACACAGAATTCATATTTAAGCTTTCCGGCTACGCACCCGGACTGTGCATGCAAATCGAGGCGACTAAAAATGATGTTTTCAAGGCCTCAGAAGCACGGAATGAATGAGAAAAATAGGTGATGAACCTTCTGGTCGTCACATTCTCCACCTCTAAAACAACCATTCGTCCTCGAACGGACAAAAGAAAGAAGTACCTGAGTCGGGAAAAAGATGAGGATAACGGCTCCGCATATCAGACTCGGACTCCCAGGTCGATGCCTCAGGGGGCTTACCTCTCCACTGAAAACGAATAGAGGGAAAATTCTTGGATCTCAACTGACGAACCTGCCGGTCTAGAATAGCTACCGGCTCCTCCTCATTAGATAAATCCTTGTCCAACTAGACAGTGCTGAAATCTAACACGTGGGCTGGATCGCCGTGATACCTCCGAAGCATGGACACATGAAACACTGAATGCACGGCTGACAAGCTAGGCGGCAAGGCAAGACTATAAGCCACCTCTCCTACACGATCGAGAATCTCAAATGGAGCAATCAACCTAGGGCTAAGCTTGCCCTTCTTCCCAAATCTCATCACGCCCTTCATAGGCGACACTCAGAGCAATACTCGCTCACCAACCATGAAAGCCACGTCTCGAACCTTGCGATCTGCATAACTCTTCTGCCTGGACTGAGCGGTCCGAAGCCTATCCTGAATGATCTTGACCTTATCCAAGGCCTCCTGAACTAAATCTGTACCCAATAACCGAGCCTCTCCCGACTCAAACCATCCAACTGGAGACCGACATTGCCTACCATACAACGCATCATATGGAGCCATCTGAATGCTGGACTGGTAGCTGTTGTTGTAGGCGAACTCTGCTAAAGGCAAAAACTGGTCCCACGAGCCTCCAAAATCAATGACACAAGCTCGGAGCATATCCTCTAGAATCTGAATAGTCGTCTCGGACTGACCGTCCGTCTGGGGATGAAATGCTGTACTCAGCTCAACCTGGGTGCCCAACTCTCGCTGAACCGCTTTCCAGAAGTGCAAGGTAAACTGTGTACGCCGGTCCGAAATGATAGATACCGGCACCCCATGAAGGTGTACAATCTCTCTGATGTAGATCTCAGCTAACCTCTCGGATGAATAGGTGCTGCAACAGGAACAAAATGCGCTGACTTGGTCAGCCTATCAACAATGACCCAAACTGCATCAAACCTCTTCCGAGTCATCGGAAGTCCAGTAACGAAATCCATGGTAATCCTCTCCCACTTCCACTCGGGAAGCCCAATCCTCTGAAACAAACCACCAGGCCTCTGATGCTCATACTTAACCTGCTGACAGTTCAAACATCGAGCCACATATGCAACAATATCTTTCTTCATTCTGCGCCACCAATAGTGTTGCCTCAGATCCTGATACATCTTCGCGGCGCCCGGGTGAATAGAATACCGAGAACTATGGGCCTCCGCTAAGATCAACTCTCGAATCCCATCGACATTGGGCACACAAACTCGCCCCTGCAATCTCAAAACACCATCATCATCTAAGGTCACCTTCGTGGCACCCCCACGCTGCACCGTGTCTCTCAGGACACACAAATGGGGATCATCAAACTGCCGATCACCGATACGCTCCAATAATGAAGAACGAGCGACTGTGCAAGCTAACACTCGGCTAGGCTCAAAAATATCTAATCTCACCAATCGATTGGCCAAGGCCTGAACATCCAAAGCAAGCGGTCTCTGGCTGACCGAAATATAAGCAAGACTACCCATGCTGGCGAACTTCCTACTCAATGCATTGGCCACCACATTGGCCTTACCCGGGTGATACAAGATTGTAACATCATAATCTTTCAACAACTCCAACCACCTCCTCTGCCTCAAATTCAACTCCTTCTGCTTGAACAAGTACTGAAGGCTCTTGTGATCAGTGTACACCTCACACGTCACACCATATAGATAATGCCTCCAAATCTTCAAAGCATGAACAATGGCTGCCAACTCTAGATCATGAACCAGATAATTCTTCTCGTGGATCTTCAACTGCCTCGAAGCATAGGCAATGACTCTGCCATCCTGCATCAATACTGCACCAAGCCCAATACGGGAAGCATCACAATAGACTGTATAAGGCCCTGAACCTGTGGGCAAAACCAATACCGGTGCCGTGGTTAGAGTTGTCTTGAGCTTCTGAAAGCTCGCCTCACACTCATCCGACCATCTGAACTGGGCACCCTTCTGGTCAATCTGGTCATCGGGGCTGCAATAAATGAAAACCTCTCCACGAACCGACGGTAGTAGCCTGCTAGCCCCAAGAAACTCCGAATCTCTGTAGCTGATGCTGGTCGAGGCCAGTTCTTGACTGCCTTAATCTTCTTCGGGTCCACCTGAATGCCCTCTGCGATACAACGTGACCCAGAAATGCAACCGAACTCACCCAGAACTCACACTTCGAGAACTTAGTATTTAACTGCCTATCCTTCAGAGTCTGAAGAACCACTCTGAGGTGCTGCTCGTGCTCCTCCTAGCTGCGGGAGTATATCAGAATATCATCAATGAAAACTATCACGAACAAGTCCAAATAAGGCCTGAACACTCGGTTCATCAACTCCACAAACGCTGCTGGGGCATTGGTCAACCCAAATGACATGACCAGGAACTCATAATGCCCGTACCGAGTGCGGAATGCTGTCTTAGGGACATCAGATGCCCTAATCCTCAACTGATGGTAGCCAGATCTCAAGTCTATCTTTGAAAACCCCTTGGCACCCTGGAGCTGGTCAAACAAATCGTCAATCGTCGGCAGCGGATACTTGTTCTTTATCGTCACTTTGTTCAATTGCCGGTAATCAATGCACATCCTCATCGAACCATCCTTTTTCTTCACAAATAACACTGGCGCACCCCAAGGCGAAACGCTGGGTCTAAGGAAACCCTTCACAAGCAAATCCTGCAACTGATCCTTTAACTCTTTCAACTCTGGCGGGGCCATGCGATACGGCGGAATGGAAATGGGCTGAGTGCTCGGAGCCAGATCAATACAAAAATCAATATCCCTGTCGGGCGGCATACCCGGCAGGTCTGAAGGGAAAACCTTGGGGAATTCCCGAACAATAGGAACAGAATCAATAGAAGGGAACATACCCCTTCTCGACCATGCGCTGAAATTGCGAACATACGCCAGATAAACTAAATACCCCTTCTCGACCATGCGTCGAGCCTTCACATATGAAATAACACTGCGGGTGGCATGACCTGGGGTCCCTCTCCACTCCAAACGGGGCAAATCTAGTAAAGCCAAGGTCACGGTCTTGGCATGGCAATCCAAAATAGCATGATACGGGGACAACCAATCCATCCCTAATATAACATCGAAATCCACGATGTCAAAGAGCAATAAATCAACACGGGTCTCAAGACCCTCAAACACTACCACATAGGAACGATGCACTCGGTCGACCACTATAGAATTACCCACCGGTGTAGATACATAAACAGAATACTCAAAGCATCACTAGGCATGACCAAGTATGGTGCAAAATAGGATGACACATACAAATACGTAGACCCAGGGTCAAATAGCATTGAAGCATTCTTATGACAGACCAGAATGGTACCTGTAATAACTGCATCTGAAGACTCAGCCTCTGGCCTGGCTGGAAGAGCATAACACCGGGGCTGGGCCCCACCTCCCTGAACCACATCTCTGGAACGGTCGGCTACTGGCTGGCCTCTACCTCTATGATCCCTACCTCCACCTCTATGACCTATACCCCCGCCTCTAGCTGGCTGGGCGGCCTGTGGATCACCTGGTGCCTGAATCCTGGGGTGAGGACCCTACTGCTGGGAACTACCCGAAGCTCGAGGGCAAAATCTAACAATTTGACTCGGGTCACCACAACCGTAACAAGCCCTCGGCTGCTGAGACTGCTGACCCTGTCGACCTGAATGTCCTCCCCGAAAACTCTGAAGTGGCGGTGCACTGATGGGAGCTGGTGGTGCACTGAAAGACTGCTGATCAGAATAATGCGGCTGAGAACCACTACCGCCTGAAGTACCATGCGTGACCTGGAGAGCTGACTGAAAGGGCCTCAGAGGATGTCCTCTACCATAAAAATCTCTACCTCCAGACGAGGTACCACTGAACCTACCTGCATGACGGGGCCTCTTATCTGACGCATGACCACCTCCCCATGCAAAAGCCATCTCAACCCTACGGGCCGCATTGGCCGCCTCCTGAAAAGAAATCTCACTCCCGGCTCCTATTGCCATCTGGAGACGGATCGGCTGAATCAATCCATCAATAAACCTCCGCACCCTCTCTCTCTCTCTCTCTCTCTCGGTGGGGAGTATAACAATAGCATGGCGAGCTAGATCAATGAACCGAGTCTCATACTGAGTGACTGTCATAGAGCCCTGCTGGAGGCGCTCGAACTGCCTGTGAAGAGCCTCTCGCTGAGTAACTAGGAGAAACTTCTCCAAAAACAACTTTGCAAACTGGTCCCATGTCGGTGATGGCGACCCTGCTGGACTGGCTAAAAATAGTCCCTCCACCAAGTCTTGGCGGATCCTGCTAGGTGAAAAGTGGCGAAGTCGACCCCATTGGTCTCCACAATACCCATAGTCCGAAGAACCTCATGGCAGCTATACAAGAAATCCAGGGGGTCCTCTGAAGAAGCACCGCTGAATGTGGTGGTGAAGAGCTTGGTGAACCTATCCAGCCTCCACAAAGCATCTGCGGACATAGCCGCTCCATCGCCGGTTTGAGTCACAATACCCGGCTGAACTGCCACAGCTGGCTGAACCACTGGAACCTGAGCCTAGGGAGCTACCTGCTCCGGAGTACGTGTAGGAGTCTGAACTCCTCCTCCAGCCTGAGAAGTGGCTGGTGCTACTAGAAGCAATCTCGCTCGAGTGACGCTCTCCATAAGGCCTACCAACCTGACCAAAGTGTCCTGAAGAACTGGGGTGGCTATGAACTCCTCTGGGGCCTGAGCTGGGCCCACCGAAGCTGCTGGGGCTGGAACCTCCTCGTCATAATCAATATGAGGCTCCACCTCTAGGGCTGCTGCTCGGGGTTGAGCTCTGCCCTGCCTCGGCCTCTGGCACAGCCTCGGCCTCGCCCTCTGCCCCTCGTAAGAGCTGCTGCTGGGGGCTCGGGCTGCTGCGCGCTAGAAAAGGAAGCACGTGTTCTCGCCATCTGCGAAAGAACAGAGTAGAAAGACAATCAGTATTTGAGAAACAGAATCGCACGACAAGAAAGAACAAAAGTGAAGTTTTCCTAACTCTGTAGCCTCTGGGGATAAATACAGACGTCTCCGTACCGATCCCTCAGACTCTACTAAGTTTGTCCGTGAGTCATGAGACCTATGTAACCTAGTGCTCTGATGCCAACTTGTCACGACCCGGATTTCCTACCCTCGAGAATCGTGATGGCGCCTACTAATAAGAGCTAGGCAAGACAACTTAATTTACATCTTTTAGCAATTATCGACCATTTAATAAAAACAAAACATAATATGATAAAGCAGAAGTCTCAATATATAATTAACTGAATGAAATGCGGAAGTTTAACAAAATCCTCTACACAAGACTGGTGTCACAATACTCATGAACGTCTAGAGAATACTAAATACAAGGTTTGAATGAAACACGAAATTGTCTGCTTCGGTACAAGATGATAACAAACTGAATAAAATAGAAAGGGACTCCGGGCCTGCGGACGTCAGCAAGGCTACCTCGAATGTCCCTGGACTGAAGTCAGCTCCCAATCGACTACTGCTGCTGTCCAAAAGCTGCTCCGGCTCCGAAATATGTGCAAAAACATGCACAGAGTGTAGCATCAGCAC
The DNA here is from genome assembly GCF_001879085.1 of Nicotiana attenuata. NCBI lineage: Eukaryota > Viridiplantae > Streptophyta > Magnoliopsida > Solanales > Solanaceae > Nicotiana > Nicotiana attenuata. Next base: position 14,418 of record NW_017672748.1, on the reverse strand, counting down.
AACCGACCCCATGTGCTGGTAAGTGCCTGGCCTAACCCCGGCGAAGTAGTGACGAGGCTAGACCGGACTACCAAACAAACCTGTGCAGTTCAATACATATATTTGCAATTGAAAAGAATACAGAAATTAACCAGTCAAGAGGGAGGGGAGCATGCTGTAGGGGCTGTAACAGTTTAGAATACAAAATCAATAAATAAGGAATGAAACGTTACAACTACAATGCCAACGAGAGTAGGAAAACAACAGTTGCACGGCACCATCCTTCGTTCTTTTACTCTCATTCTCACCAAAACAATCATATAAAGTGCACGACATCAACCTTCGTGCTTTTCCTCACATAAACACTCATATCATGGCACGAAATGACCCTTCGTGCATTAGTAATCAAATCAGGGCACAGAATGTTCCTTCGCACATTAATAATCAAATCAGGGCACGGAATGTTCCTTCGTGCATTAATAATCAAATCTGGGCACGGAATGTTCCTTCGTGCATTAATAATCAAAACATGGCACGGAATGTTCCTTCATGCATTAACATATTCTCAACACAATCGTGCACGGCATCAACCTTCGTGCTTTATCACTCTTCCTCACCCAAGCAACAATCACAACCAATGGGGCGAGGGATAGACAAACAGTAATAGATGTCCCGACAAGGGTAACACAAGTAAACAGTTAAATCCCGGTAAGGGAACAACAACAATAACTTTCACATCCCGGCAAGGGAGATAATCAATATACGAATACAGCCCGGCAAGGAAATAATCACATTTCTTTATCTTTCTTTCGTTTCTTACTCAATAATTACTTTATCATTCGAGCCAACGCTCCAAAGAGTTCACAAATCACAATTCTTTCTCATACTCTTCACATTATATAGAAATCATCAATTACACAAGGAAGAGTCACAACAAAATTAGAATAAGCATAAATAAAGACTCACGGTCATGCTAGACACCAGTGTATAGATACTCGTCACCATGCCTATACACCGTACTCGACACTTAGCAATTAGTAAACAATACTCTAATCCTATTCCCTCAAGCCAAAGTTAGATCAAACACTTACCTCAACTTCCACGGCTAAATCAATCCACAACGACCGCTTTCCTCTCGAATTTGGCTCCAACTCAATCAAATCTATGAAATAACGACTTTATAATATCAATAATAGCTAAACAAATCAAATCCAATGCCTAAATATAGATTTCTAAGCTTTCTTCCCAAAATTTCAAAAATCGACCTCGGACCCGCTTGGTCAAAACTCGTGGTTCAAACCAATTTCATATCACCCATTCCCCCACGAACCCAAATATACAATTTGTTTTCAAATCCGACCCCAAAACGAGGTATCAAAGAAAATTGAAAAGCCCTAATTCTACCCAATTCCTCCAATTTCCACCCTAATCTATGTGATTTAAGCTTAGAATTTCAGTAACTAATGAAAGAAAATGAAGGAAATGAGTGGGGATTTACTAACCCAAGTGGTCTTGAAGAATGGGGGCTTCAATGGACTCCTAGAGCTTGGGGAAGAAGAGAGCTCGTGTGCACTTTTGTCACGACCCGGATTTCCGTGCATCAGGAGTCGTGATGGCGCCTACTGTCGGAGCTAGGCAAGCCAAGCATTTAAACATTTTCTGATAACATCCCAACAATAATAATAATAATATGAGTCGTTTAAATAAAAGCGGGAGACTTTAAAACATAGATAACTGAAAAGCCAAAATGCGGAAGTTTAACATTTCCCTACCCAAGACTGGTGTCGCTAACTCACGAACTACTAAAGAGTGCTAAAAACAAGTCTGAACAGAAATACATCAATGTTTGTCTCGGTACAAGGAAAACAAACTAAGAACATAGAAGGGATTATGGCCTGCGGACGCCAGCTAGGCTACCTCGAATGCCCTTGGACTGAAAGCTCGCTCCCAGAATACTACTGCTACTCAAATGCTGCTCCAACACCTGGATCTGTGCAAAAAGATGCACAGAGTGTAGCATCAGCACAACCGACCCCATGTGCTGGTAAGTGCCTGGCCTAACCCCGGCGAAGTAGTGACGAGGCTAGACAGGACTACCAAACCAACCTGTGCAGTTCAATATATAGATATACGAAACAAAAGGAAAGAATACAGAAACTAAACAGTTAAGAAGGAGGGGAGCATACTATGGGGGAAGTACAGTCCGGATATAAGGTTAGCAATTTAAGCAAGAAGTCGTACAAAACAATAATTAATAAGAGCAGGAAAATTTAACAGTTACACGGCATCAACCTTCGTGCTTTTACTCTCATTCTCACCAAAAGCAATCAAATAAAGTGCACGACACCAACCTTCGTGCTTTTCCTTACATAACTCTCGTATCATGGCACGGAATAATCCTTCGTGCAATTGTAATCAAATCAGGGCAAGGAATGTTCCTTCGTGCATAAATAATCAAAACATGGCACGGAATGACCCTTCGTGCAAATATAATCAAAACATGGCACAGAATGACCCTTCGTGCAAATATAATCAAAACATGGCACGGAATGACCCTTCGTGCAAATATAATCAAGCATGGCACGGAATGTTCCTTCGTGCAATAATAATCAAAACATGGCACGGAATGTTCCTTCATGCAATAATAATCAAAACATGGCACGGAATGTTCCTTCGTGCAATAATAATCAAAACATGGCACGGAATGTTCCTTCGTGCAATAATAATCAAAACATGGCACGGAATGTCCCTTCGTGCATAAATATTCAAAACATAGCACGGAATGACCCTTCGTGCATAAATATTCAAAACATGGCACAGAATGACCCTTCGTGCATAATCACTCTTCCTCACCCAAACAACAATCACAACCAAACGGGGCGGGGGGATAGACAAACAACATTAAATATCCCGGCAAGGGAGAACAAAGCAAAACAGCTAAATCCCGGCAAGGGAGCAACAACAATATGTTCAAACAATCCCGACAAGGGAGATAATCAATATACTCAAAACGTCCCGGCAAGGGAAGAATCACATCTCTTTCTATTACGCTCATTTCTTACTTTTTAATCAAGTCAAAAATCGAGCCAACGCTCCAAGGAGTTTACAAATCACGATCAATCCTCATACTCTTCACATTACATAGGATTCATCCACTAACATGGAGGAGTCATAACAATATCAGAATAAGTACAAACAAGGACCCACGGTCATGCTAGACACCGGTGTATAGATACTCGTCACCATGCCTATACACCGTACTCAACATTTAGCAATTAGCAAACAACACCCTAATCCTATTCCCTCAAGCCAAAGTTAGATCAAACACTTACCTCAGTCCAAAGAATAGCAATCAATCCTCAAATACCGCATTTCCTCTACAATCCGACTCCGAAACAATGATATCTAGGCATAATTAATTCAATAATATCAATAAAGACTCAATGGTAACATCCCATAGCCTAGATATAAATTTCCTAGAATTCCTCCAAAAATACCAAAATTCGACACCGGGCCCACATGGTCCAAACACGAGGCTCGGACCAAAACCCAATCACCCATAACCCCACGAGTTCAAATATGCAAGTTGTTTCAAGATTCGACCTCAAATTGAGGTTGAATCACCCAAAATTCTCAAAACCCTAACTCTACCCAAAAGCCTTAATTTCTACTTTGATTTCATGATTTAGGTCTAGAATTTCAGTAATTAATGAAGAAGAGTGAAGGAATTAGGTGGGAAATTACTTACCCAAAGACTTTGGTGAAGAAGAGCTTCAAAAATCACCCCTAGAGCTTGGAGAAGACAAGTTTTATAAAAGAATGGGAATAATACCGCAATGTGTCTATTTTTAGACTTTAAGAATCACTAGACGAATTTGTTCTATGCGTTTGCGACATAAGGGTCGCGTTCGCGAAGTAGGGGAAACTGGAAGCACCTTGTTCGCGAGGGAGGGCTGCGAACGCGTAGAGTAAAATTACTGGGGGTAAGGTTGGCCTACGCGAACACGTACCAAAAGACGCGAACGCGATGGAGGAAACAAAAAAGCATCGCGATCGCGATGGCCAGAACGCGAACGCGAAGAAGGGAATTACTGGGGCCCTGAATTTGGCTTACGTGTTCGCGAGGTTTAAGACGCGAACGCGAAGGAGGAAGACACAGAGCTACGTGAACGCGAGGGTCAGAGTGCGAACGCGAAGAAGGAAATCCCTGTGCACAAACACCAGATTTTCTGCAACTTTTACTAAGTTCAAAACACCCTGAACCACCTCCGAATCACTCCTGAGCCCTCGGGGCTCCTAACCAAACATACACACTAACTCAACAACCTCCTACGAACTTAATCGAGCGATCAAATCGCCAAAACAATATCAAAATCAATGAATCAAACCTCAAAATCATCATTTTTCATTCTAACTTCATAGACTTCAAATTTTAGATATTTAGGTCTGAAACACGTCAAACGACGTCCGATTTCGACCAAACTTTACAAAAATCGCTTAACACATATATAAGACTTGTTCCGGGCGTCGGAACCAAAATACGAGCCCGATACCATAGTCTTTTAATCAATTTTCATTTCCATTTTCCTTAATAATTTCAGAAAAACAATTTCACAGAAAAATTCTTTTCTCGGGCTCTAGACCTCAGATTTCGACTCCGGGCACATGCCCGAGTCCTATATTTTCCTACGGACCCTCTGGGACCGTCAAATGACGGGTCCGGGTCCGTTTACTAAAAATGTTGACCAGAGTCAACTTTAATCATATTAATATCAAAATTCATTAAATTTTCACAGAATTCACATTTAAGCTTTCCAGCTACGCATCCGGACTGCGCACGCAAATCGAGGCGACTAAAAGTGAGGTTTTCAAGGCCTCGGAAGCACGGAATAAATGAGGAAACAGGTGATGACCCTTTGGGTCGTCACATTCTCCACCTCTAAAACAACCGTTCGTCCTCGAACGGACAAAAGAAAGAAGTACCTGAGTCGGGAAATAGATGAGGATAACGGCTCCGTATATCAGACTCGGACTCCTAGGTCGATGCCTCAGGGGGCTGACCTCTCCACTGGACACGCACTGAAGGAAAACTCTTCGACCTCAACTGTCGAACCTGCTGGTCTAGAATGGCTACCGGCTCCTCCTCGTAGGACAGATCCTTGTCTAACTGGACAGTGCTGAAATCTAACATGTGGGTTGGATCGCCGTGATACCTCCGAAGCATGGACACATGAAACACTGGATGCACGGCTGACAAGCTGGGCGGCAAGGCAAGTCTGTAAGCCACCTCTCCCACACGATCGAAAATCTCAAATGGGCCAATGAATCTAGGGCTAAGCTTGCCCTTCTTCCCGAATCTCATCAGGCCCTTCATAGGCGACACTCGGAGCAAGACCCGCTCACCAACCATGTAAGCTACATCTCGAACCTTACGATCCGCATAACTCTTTTGCCGCGACTGAGCTGAACGAAGCCTGTCCTGAATGATCTTGACCTTATCCAAGGCCTCCTGAACTAGATCTGTACCCAATAACCGAGCCTCTCTCGGCTCGAACCATCCGACTGGAGACTGACATCGCCTACCATACAACGCCTCATATAGAGCCATCTGAATGCTGGACTGGTAGCTGTTGTTGTAGGCGAACTCTGCTAAGGGCAAATACTGGTCCCACGAGCCTCCAAAATCAATGACATAGGCTCGGAGCATATCCTCCAATATCTGAATAGTCCTCTCGGACTGGCCGTCCGTCTGAGGATGGAACGCTATGCCCAACTGAACCTGGGTGCCCAACTCCTACTGAACTGCTCTCCAAACCCGGTCCGAAATAATAGATGCCGGCACCCCATGAAGGCGAACAATCTCTCGGATGTAGATCTCAGCTAACCTCTCCGATGAATAAGTGGCTGCAACAGGAATAAAATGCGCTGACTTGGTCAGCCTATCAACAATGACCCAAATAGCATCAAATTTCTTCCGAGTCATCGGAAGTCCAGTAACGAAATCCATGGTATTCCTCTCCCACTTCCACTCGGGAAGCTCAATCCTCTGAAACAAACCACCAGGCCTCTGATGCTCTTACTTGACCTGCTGACAGTTCAAACATCGAGCCACATACGCAACAATATCTTTCTTCATCCTACGCCACCAATAATGCTGCCGCAAGTCCAGATACATCTTCGCGGCGCCCGGGTGAATAGAATACCGAGAACTATAGGCCTCCGCTAAGATCAACTCTCGAATCCCATCGACATTGGGCACACAAACTCGTCCCTGCAATCTCAACACACCATCATCATCTAAGGTCACCTTCGTGGCACCTCCACACTGCACCGTGTCTCTCAAGACACACAAATGGGGATCATCAAACTGCCAATCACGGATACGCTCCAATAATGAAGAACGAGCGACCGTGCAAGCTAACACTCTGCTAGGCTCAGAAATGTCCAACCTCACAAACCGATTGGCCAAGGCCTGAATATCCAAAGCAAGCGGTCTCTGGCTGACTGGGACATAAGCAAGACTACCCATGCTGGCGGACTTCCTACTCAATGCATCGGCCACCACATTGGCTCTCCCCGGGTGATACAAGATTGTAACATCATAATCCTTCAATAGTTCCAACCACCTCCTCTGCCTCAAGTTCAACTCCTTCTGCTTGAACAAGTACTGCAGACTCTTGTGATCAGTGTACACCTCACACGTCACACCATAAAGGTAATGCCTCCAAATCTTCAAAGCATGAACAATGGCTGCCAACTCTAGATCATGAACCGGATAATTCTTCTCGTGGATCTTCAACTGCCTCGAAGCATAAGCAATGACTCTGCCATCCTGCATCAATACCGCACCAAGCCCAATACGGGAAGCATCACAATAAACTGTATAAGGCCCTGAGCCCGTGGGCAAAACCAATATCGGTGCCGTAGTCAGAGCTGTCTTAAGCTTCTGAAAGCTCGTCTCACACTCGTCCGACAATCTGAACTGGGCACCCTTCTGGGTCAATCTGGTCATCGGGGCTGCTATGGATGAAAACCCCTCCACGAATCGACGGTAATAACCTGCTAACCCCAAGAAACTCCGAATCTCTGTAGCTGATGCTGGTCGAGGCCAGTTCTTGACTGCCTCAATCTTCTTCGGGTCCACCTGAATACCCTCTGCTGATACAACATGACCCAGAGATGCAACCGAACTCAACCAGAACTCGTACTTCGAGAACTTAGCATACAACTGACTATCCTTCAGAGTCTGAAGAACCACTCTGAGGCGCTGCTCGTGCTCCTCCTGGCTACGGGAGTACACCAGAATATCATCAAGAAAGACTAACACGAACAAGTCCAAGTAAGGTCTGAACACTAGGTTCATCAACTCCATAAATGCTGCTGGGGCATTGGTCAGCCCAAATGACATGACCAAAAACTCATAATGCCCGTACCGGGTGCGGAATGCTGTCTTAGGGACATCAGACGCCCTAATCCTCAGCTGATGGTAGCCAGATCTCAAGTCTATCTTTGAAAACACCTTCGCTCCCTGAAGCTGGTCAAACAAATCATCAATCCTCGGCAGTGGATACTTGTTCTTAACACTTTGTTCAATTGCCGGTAATCAATGCACATCCTCATCGATCCATCCTTTTTCTTCACAAATAACACCGGCGCACCCCAAGGAGAAACACTAGGCCTGATAAAACCCTTCTCTAGCAAATCTTGCAACTGGTCCTTTAACTCCTTCAACTCTGGCGGGGCCATGCGACACGGCGGAATAGAAATGGGCTGCGTGCCTAGGGCCAGATCAATACAGAAATCAATATCCCTGTCGGGCGGCATACCCGGCAGGTCTGAAGGGAAAACCTCGGGGAACTACCGAACAATAGGAACCGAATCAATAGAAGGAACCTCTGTGCAGGAATCGCGAACATACGCCAGGTAGGCTAAACACCCCTTCTCGACCATACGTCGAGCCTTCACATATGAAATAACACTACGGGTGGCATGACCTGGGGTCCCTCTCCACTCCAATCGGGGCAAATCTGGCAAAGCCAAGGTCACGGTCTTGGCGTGACAATCCAAGATAGCATGATACGGGGACAACCAATCCATCCCTAATATAACATCGAAATCCACCATATCTAAGAGCAATAAATCAACACGGGTCTCAAGACCCTCAAACACTACCACACAGGAACGATGGACTCGGCCGACCACTACAGAATCACCCACCGGTGTAGATACATAAACAGGAATACCCAACGCATCACTAGGCATAGCCAGGTGGGGTGCAAAATAGGACGACACATATGAATACGTAGACCCAGGGTCAAATAGCACTGAAGCATCTCTAATACAAATCAGAATGGTACCTGTCACGTCTGCACCTGAAGACTCAGCCTCTGGCCTGGCTGCTGGCTAGCCTCTACCTCTAGCGACCTGAACTCCACCTCTAAGACCTCTACCTCCACCTCTAACACCTCTGCCACCGCCTCTAGCTGGCTGGGCAGGCTGTGGAACCTCCGGTGCCTAAATCATAGCACGAGAACTCTGATGCTGGAAGCTGCCATAAACTCAAGGGCAATATCTGACAATGTGCCTCGGATCACCACAATCATGGCAAGACCTCTTCTGCTGCGGCAGAGCACCCCTCAACCTCGGGCAAACCCTCCTGTTGTGACCATACTCACCACACTCATAACACCTACATGAACGCTGCAGCTGAGGGAACTGAGGCTGACCCTGTCGACCTGAATGACCACCTGAAGTACCATGAGTGACCTGGAGATCTGACTGAAAAGGCCTGGGAGGATGGCCTCTACCATAAGAACCTCTACCTCCTGACGAGGTACCACTGAATCTGCCTGCATGATGGGGCCTCTTATCCGACCCGCGACCACCTCCCTGTGGCAGAGCTATCTCAACTCCACGGCCCACATTAGCCGCCTCCTGGAAGGTGATCTTACTCCCGGCCTGAGCCTCTATACCCGGCTGACCTGCCACCGCTGGCGGAACCACTAGAAGCAAACCCGCTCGAATGACACCCTCTATAAGGCCTACCAATCGGACTAGAACAAGCTGCGGCAGAAAATTTTCTTTGTTTGTCTATTTTGTTGAAGTCAGGCACCCACTTGGAGAACAAGGGAATACATTTCAAGTGATGGCAATCAGGAGCCCACCTGGAGAACAAGGGAAAACATTTCAAGTGTTAGCAGTCAGGAGCCGCCTGGAGAATGGAGGCATATATGTCAAATTTCAGCAGTCAAGCATCACTCGGAGAAATGGCAAAACATCTCATATCACAATTCAAGGCAACAACAAAAGAATTCCATTGGGAGAATACGAGTCAATAAGGCAACAAGAACTACAAGAGCAAGTTTGAAGACATAGATAGGACTTTTTGTAATTCATAGATCATAGCTTAGTCTAGCTTCTTTTTATTTCGACTTGGTGTAATAAGGAGGTCAGCAAGCAGTAACCGTAGCAACAGCAGTGAAATAACAGCTCTTGGTAGTCTCAGCTACCAGACATTCCCGAACTACACTGACCTGATTCCTTTTTAGCCAAGGATATGTAGGCAACCTTTGAAGCAGGGTTCGGTCAGACGTTTTTCAAAAATGCTTCACACGGAGTATTCAAAACGGGCAAAAATCGCTCGTATCCGCTCACTTATCTTTGCCCGAAAACTCTTCGTGTTTCCGAGCAAAGAGGGGCAGCTGTGAGCATGTGATTTTTGCCCTATATGAATTACTCCCAGAAATTCAAACCAAAATGATTTCTTTCATTATTTGCAATTTTGTGGATTTTTGTGACATTTTATGTTAATTGTTTGCATTTTGTTTGTGCATTTTAATTAGTGAAAAATACAAAATACTTGGCATTTGCATTTAGGGGTTTAATTTCACATTTTTAGGATCAATTAGTAACCAATATTACAAACAAATAAGGAAATAACAAAAATGATTTTTTTGCACTTATATTTTTAATTGTCTTAGTTTTTTTTATATTATTAGGAATTAAGTTTGTTTGGAATTCAAGTAGTATAATTTTAGAAGTCATTGGGTCTTTTAGTTTCTTGTGTTGCATTAGAAAAAAGATCAGAAAAAGAAAACAACTAAAGGCGAATAAAAAAAAAGAGAAAAGAAAATTAGAAGCTAAAAGATGTTAAGGGCTATTTAATTTAGGACCGATTTCCAATTAAATAAGTGGCCCAAGACAAAACGCACTTCAGATCTGGTCCCAAAAACCTATTCCCACCGCCGGTCCAATTTTGCCCACCAAAACGACGTCGTTCTGGCCTTGAACTTTGACCGTTGATTCTCATCAATGTCCAACAGGTCCGGACTAACGAGGTCCATGCTAGTATAAATGTCGATGGCACTTCCCCCTACCTCCCTTTCCGTCTCTCATACAAGCTCCCTACACAAACTAAATTCCCCACCGCTTCCGCAATTTGCCGAGGAGATACGCAACCCGCTAAGTCGTCTCTGACCGGCGGCGATTGCTACGCAGATGAGCCCATAGCGTTACACCCTGGACCTCCTTTTCCCCTCTCATCTCGATAATCGTTATACCGTCGATTCCCTTTCAAATATTCACACCAAGCCCTTCGAATACTTTCAAATAGTATCGCTGCTCAGCAAGATGGCGGCTGCCGAACAAGGACTTACTCGAATTTTCCTAGCCATAATCAATCAGCATAGCTTAAACGACATCAAAGAGATTCTCACCTAGCCATCTCCTAATCTGAGACTTGAGACATACACAGTGATCTCATCACGCCTTCGATTCAGATCGAAGGGCTCAGAAACTAATATCAAGGCCAGCTCTGGTATATGTAACATATCTCCTATCTCTAGGGTTTCTCTAAACCTAAATTGCTTTTACAATATAACTGCCCAGTCTACGTGTTCAGTTTATCGTTCTTGAGTATTGTCATCTTACCATCCCGATAAGTTGTCAGGAATCCGTGTAGCTTAGATCAGTTGGCTCTTTGATTTTTGATACTATACTCAGAGGTCTCTTGATGTTGATTGTTTCGTTACGTTCTCGACTTCATGGATTAATGCAGTTGTTTGGTTTGTGCAAGAATTGGAAGGTTGGTTTGATGTAGGATTCAGAAGAGTTTTCAGTTAGTATTGGCATTATCTGATTCTTAATTAACTCTACTTCAGCTCTGTCTTGATATGTGTTCTATTTAGTGGTTAGTTAGTGTTGTTAGGAAGGGTTATCGATTTAGGCCTGGTCTTTCATCATATATTGTTGTTTTGTATTATTTCTAAGTAGTTAGGGTTCGATTTTAGAGCATGTGACATCTATTTATGTAGTTCGTCAGTTGGATGATTATGGTCATGATGTACAAGTAGCGTAGATCTATCATTACAGTTAAATTTTTCATTTGATTAGCTAGATTAGTTAGTTTCAGATTTTAATCGTATTTTTGGTTTATAGCTGAATTAATTTCTAGTTATAGTTAATCTAACACCATGGTAGGTCTGACTAGGGTAAAAGCGGGGTTGGGGTTCTGTGTTGGCTATGGTAGTAATTTTAGAAATCCAAATTAAGGACTAGTTTTATGGTGTTTTAACCCTAAGATCTGTAGTTAGAACACCTAGAGTCTTCTAGATAGGGTTCGAAGTATAAATTGTTAAGAAACTAGCAGTAATTGAAAAGAAGTCAGGAATAAAGGACTAACGTGAGAAATAAAAATTAAAGAGGGATAAGGTGTAAAGTTTGAAATCGTGAAAGAGCGTAGGCTTTGGCCTATAAAAAAGGCATGCTCTGGTAACCTTCATTGGCAAGTTTTTAAATCTTGAATTGATTCCCCCCAAATGTCCAGAAGTCTTCACAAGCTGAAGATTTGAATTTCGAATCCCAAATTTAGATTTAGAATCTTGCAAAACAAAAACCGAAAAAAAAACAATAGAAAAATTCAAAAAAAAGCGTACGTGTTACATTGGTTTGCGGGTAGATAATTTCAAGTACTGCGTTGCATAGTCGAAGATTTCTAGCCTATGATAAAAGTGAAAAACGACTTGGAATTCATTGTCTGGTTGCTGAAATGATCAGAAAGTGTTCCTGGGTTAATTATTCGAGTGGGGAGTTGTGCGGTTCAACCAAGTTATTTTTGTCATTTGTTGGTGCTGTGGTTTTAGTAGCATTCATAATTCTGGGCTGATCTTGAAGCAATGTTGTTTGGGCTGCGAACTCGATTTTTGAGCTCTGCGATCATCTGATTACTGCTTTTGATTCTCACTTATGTTTACATTCACTTTCCAGGTAACATATTGTATCTCTCGGATTTTCGGGAATGGAGTGAGTGATGTTTTTCTTCCTTCTTTTGATGGTAATAAATTAACACTCATCTATATTATTAAGAATTAGTATGAATTAGATTTTCAGCAATCTATTAGACTGTAGTTTTGCAATATGTCATTGAATGTGAGGACAGTTAATCGAGTTATTATGGAGTGCTTAATATTCTGTGATATCAGTATTATAGTTTTGAATATTTTAGACTTATCATGAGTGGTAAAATTGATACTACGCAAGCTTCATAGTTTTTACGCTTGGTTATTATGTCAATTATAAGGTCCTGCTTTTAGGATTAAGATTGCTAAGTTTAATTACTGTAGGACATTCTATTTCAGATTAATAAGTATACTATTAGTTGCAATGTGGATAATGTTTAGCTATTCTGTAAATTTGAAGTTCTAATTGGAAAGGATAATAGGTTTGAGAGACATGTTAAAATAACTTAACATTCCGTCCACTTCTAGTAAACTCATTGCCTGAAATCGAAAAATGGCCTACAAAGAAATGAGTCCCAATCCTGTTATTTAATCTGAGTGATCAAATACTATGTATGAGTTCAGTAGTCTAGAATCTGAAGTGATAGTTTGGAATTTGAAGTTGGAGTTTTCCTTTATGTTGTTATCCAGTCAATTAGCTGAACCACTTCTATAATTTGGTTTTGGCTTGTTCATAACCCCAGGGACTGACAGCCCATGCCAATTTGTTCGCGACTTCACCATTCCTGTATGCACGAACTTAGTTCAACAGCCTACCTACATTCCCCAATTGGGCCTAATGTGTTTGACGCCGCAGACGGGAACAGTCCACCAAAACAAGTTGGAGCTAACTGTTATTTGTTGAGCCAAGTCAAAAATTCCACGTGAAAGCCTGAAGTCGTATTCCAAACTGAGATTAATTGTATGTAGACGTAGGTTTTGGGCCTATCCAAGTGATTGGCCTTTAGCAAGACAACCCATAGAAAACAATAGTTCGCTTATAGGATATTCAAAATAAATTGAGGTGCGCGCGCCAACACAAATACAGATACATTGTGTGGCCCCTCTTAATCTAATTTAAAAATTTTAGAACCTCGGACGAGCCATTTAGCGAATTGTCATTCGGCCTCCTCACAAAAGTTACAATACGTCTATTGCTTAGGCCCGACATTTAATAATATTACCTTCTTAAACTCGGGTGCCATTTATGTGACCAAAATCAATCTCAACGAAGCTTGAAATGGTGTCAAAACCACGGTGCATTTATGTGAGTGTATCGAGACGTGTTTTCACGAGCGCTCTGGCAATTCTCTTTAAAAATAATAATAAAACAGCGGTTTAAAGTTAAAAAGCACATAGGTTAAAACATGTTTTAAAATCAGATATTTAGCCAAATATGACAAGTGGGCGAACCGTGCTAAAAGCCACGGAACCCGGGAATGCCTAACACCTTCCTTCTGGGTTAACAGAATTCCTTACTCGGATTTTCTAGTTCCGGACTGTATAAACAGAGTCAATTAATTTCTCGATTCGGGATTCACCGGTGATTGGGACAACCATTAATTCCCAAGTGGCGACTCTGAATTTTAATAAACAAATTCCTCGTTTCGATTGTCCTTTAATTGGGAATAACCTGCCCTTTATAATACACCCTTCCGGGGGTTGTTAAGTAAAAAAGGAAGGTGTGAACAGTTCTGAGCGACTCCGTGGGGACACAAAATAGAACTTCAGTTTAGGGTTTAGAGAATTCGGCTTAGAAATATGTTGTATTTGGATTTATCTGATTTTCCTACATGTTTCGATGCTGAATGCTGCTAATACTGCTTTACCGCTTGATTTATCTAAACCTGTATATATGAATGGTTTTGAAACCCTTCTCTTCTCATCTCCGGGATGATGTCACTGGTGTAGACTCCCTATTATGATATAGTAAGTCATAATTTAAATAAGAAAGAGGCCGAACAAAGTTACTAAGTCCGGATGGCCTTTTGGTTTCCGGTACGTAGCCCCTCCTCGAACTCGAGTTGTCCGCTCGGGTACACAGTCAGAACATATAACCCAGGTTTTGATCCTACAATAACTTGGACTTCATGCAGATCCCCAGTTGAGGGAACGCTTAATTTGCTCACGTTGCCATATGACTAGGGACATCTCTCTCTTTTTT
>NW_017672747.1:36507-171417 GCF_001879085.1 Nicotiana attenuata | reverse complement strand
ACAACACAATAGCAACAACAATTCACAAAGAACAAGAACAACAATCCTTAAGAAACAACAACAATGACCCTCAAGGAACAACAACAACAATTTACATGAACTTCCACAGCCATCAATACCATTTCCATGTATTCCACTACTCATATGCATTGACAGGTCACAGCGATAATTTCCCACGACAAACCACATATATTACTACCACGGTTATTCCGATCACATCAATTCCCATTTCCTTCCATTACTTGTTTCACAGTTCTTACCACATAGCACATTCACAATCGCAAACTTGGTTTATTTCTAATTACTTACATCAATATAGCGAAGGCACAACCACAATCACTCAACCATACCAATCACAGGAATTTCACAAACAAATTTCGTAGAAATCACATACCAAGCACTCAAACACCCAAACAAGGCGATTTTACAAGTTCAAAGTTAGCCATATATACCTGGAGCCGAATTCCCTTTTAACTTCTATTTCCAATTCACCAAATGGTCTAGCAACGTCAATCTAGTGCACAAGTTAACGCGTATGACTTAGAAAAGAAGTTCACAATTTCTACTCAAACTTATTTAGGTCATCAACCCATCTTTGTACCATCTTTTACTCCTACCCAATTACTCTCAGTAGGTTTTAGGTTATAGAATGACATGCATGTATGAGTTCAACCACTATTTTCAAAAACCAATGCATGAGACTCCCCCCCCCCCTTAGTTAACCCTAGAATTCAGTGAAAGGTTAGGATGTACCTGCAANAAGATGACTTTCTCTCTCAAGACTCTCTCTTCCTCTCTCTTATTTTGTGCAGAAGGTCGTTAAAAATGAGGGGCTGGGGGTGTTTTATTAAAAGGGGGTCGGGTATAAAATTTAGAAAATAGAAGCCCGAGCAAGATCTGCGGTCGCATTCTGCGATCGCAGAACTGAAATGCGGTCCGCAGAATTGCCCCCAAAACTCTGATGATTCTGTTTGGGTCTACGACAGGAATGTGGTCCGCATTCCTGTTATGCGGTCGCATTGTGCACCACAGAACTGACCTTCACAAATCCTTGAGGAACTTATGCGACGATTATACGGTCCGCATATTGGTTATGCGATCGCATAATAGACCGCATTTTCAACATTAATTTTGACAACTCTTCTGTTTCACTCTGCGGTAGGAATGCGGTCCGCATACTAGATCTGCGACCGCATTCTGGGCCGCAGAATGGCATTTTCTGGAAAAATTGATTCTTTTGATTTTTTTCAAGCTTAGATCAATACCAAGGGTCCGAACCGCGGCGAGCTTTCTACGCATTCCTAACACATATTCGGAGTCGACACCACAAGATACTAGGTTTTGAGCCAAAAATTTTTACGGGGCCTCACAAAAATTAAGGTTGGAAAATAATTGAAGAACTGATTGTGAATCAATTACGCAAGTCTCCCTTTAATTAAGGGATTCAGATTCAAACGGGTAAAAACCAATTAGGAAAAGAAATTGAATAGACACTTTGTTCACAACATGCAATTAAGGGCACATACATAAAAGGGTTATTTAAGGACAAGGTTTTGAAGTACACGGTTTGTGCAAATAAGGTAAGAAGATCAACTAACAACCAGTAAATCAAATGGTCCGAGATTTTGTATGAATGAACCAAGTCAGAAAAAGTGAAGAAGGGTTTTACATAGGTCGAGTAACAGAGAAAATCAGTAAGCAATGGAAAGAAATCAATCAGGCTATACTCAGAAGGAAGCTTGAACTAATTGAGAATCATTTAGAGGGAAATTCATCACATATAAAAAGCATGTGAGCATGAAAGAAGACTGGCATGTTACTGTAAAATCTATAGAGAAATCCAGTGTAGAAGAGTTTTAGTAAAAATGTCAAAATCACATGAAAACAAGGAAGCCCCAAACTCAATTCAGAGTCTTGGAGTTGGTCTGAAAGAATTAGGGGTTTTGAAATAAAACCCTAGTTCAATCAAATCTTACAATCAAACTTGGCGGAATCCCCAAATTCTAGGGTTTCCACCTTGAATTAAGTATAGAGATGAGAAGGCAAGTAGTCGAAATAGGCTCAGAGGTTTCAGAACTAAAACCTCTTGCATGTTCCTTTCAGCAGCAGAAACTCATAAGAAAACATGATAGCAGAACATAGTAGAAGCATTCAAGGAAAAATAAAGGAAAATACTGATAGGAACAGTAGGAGAAGCATGCTTAAAGAGGTTTTCTAGAAGAACTTTGAAAAGGGCTCTGTAGAAGGAAAATAGTAAAACATTTAAGAACACAGTAGAAAAATATAGTAGGCGAGACATAATAGAACATGGTAGAAAAGCATACACGAATATAGTATAGAAAACATAGTAGAAGAACATACGCGAACATGGTAGAAGAAAAAGAACAAGAACACAGTAAAAGCCTACGAGATCATAATATGGGAAAGCACAATAAGAGAAGCATATAAGAACATGATACAAGAACACAGTAGAGACAAATACACACGCATGACAAAGAAAACTCATAAAAACACTTGAACACTTTTCAGAAAACCCTAAATCGGAAAAGAAAGGTTTTGAAAGTGATTCTTGAAAGAAAAGTTAGGGAAATCGTTTGAAAACTCAGGGAAAGCATAGATACATAACGGATCTAAAGAAATCGGAGAGAACCTCGAAGGGTTAGGGTTTCAGAAGAACCCTAGAAATGAGAATGGCTTTGAAAAGGTCACCGTTTTGCATCGGAGAGGTCAGAACCAGGCTCAAACAACCATGGTAAGCCGGAGCAAGGCCGGATGTGACCCTGAGACCACGAATTGACGGTGGTCTGGGTTCAACCCTTCATAGTCAGGCCTCGAGTCTTCAGGTATCAGGCACGTAAGAGCACCAGGAGGTAGGTGTAAGACTCCTATAGCTTTAATGGCCATAGATTCTGGTGGATTTCGGGGCGGAGGTGGCTAGGGTTAGAGAAGGTTCGAGAGTGCTTGAGAGAGTGGAGGGTTTCAGAGGCGGCGGATAATTGAAAATAATTTAGGGTTGGGGGGTTTGGTAAATTAAAAAAGGAAAGAATGTCTAATGTCTGTGAGCCGTTGATCTAACTCTAGGATTAAAAGAAGAGGTCCGGGTGGGTTATTTGAGTGGGTCAGGGGGCGGGTAATTTAGGAATTGGGGCGGGTAATTTGGGATTGGGATTGGGTTTAATTGGGGGGCTAATTTAGGCTAAAATTGAAATAATTAGTGCTAGTATTTAAATAGCCATTTTTCCCTTTTATTTTATGAAAATAGTAAAACAATTTCTGGAAACAAATTAAAAGTACTAATTTAATTACTAATTTGTAAATATTAAATTAAAATGCTGGAATCAAATTTGTAATTATAAACGCAATTAATGTTAAGATAGGCTAAAATTGCAATTATGTGCAATTTAATTTTAAAATACTCAATAAATTTGTAAAAAAATGTGCAAAAAATTACCTTAGCTATATTTTGTATAAATATGAGAATAAATAAATTAATCACCAGAAATGATGATTTGAGGAATAATTATTGGTTTTTGTATGGCTAAAATAGGGCAATAAATTGATTTAAAGGTCTTTTAAAAATGAGGAAAAATACTAAAACATTTGGACACACTTATATATGCATACATATGCTATTTTGAAAGGTATTTTGCATACAAATATACAGGGAAAAATTGGGTATCAACAGCTGCCCCTCTTTACCTGGGAAGGATGAAAGAGTTGTCGGGTAAAGACATGATGGCCAATTTTGACCGAGTGAAAAGGTTTGAAGGGATTTGGCCGTGCTCTGGATCCTGAGCTGCCTACATATCCCTGGTCTTACAGGAATCAGGCCATATGTAGTTCAGGATCCGTCAGAGGAGTATGCCGAGGGAGATTTTTCAAGGACGGACGCGATATTTAGGTCGGGATGAATGGTCAAGGTTTAGTAGGGCTGCGGGAACCGGAGCGGGAGCACTCCTGCTGAGATGACCGTTGCTCGCAGGTTTACCTGCAAATAAACAATACAAGTGTATATTTTGCACAAATTTAAACATGATGCAAGTTCCCGTCGGATCATGAATGCTGTCTTTGGACGGTTAGGATGACGTCCTTAGACCATGATGTCCTGGGCCATGAAGCATAAAGGATTCGCATACTATGAAATGATGCTCTTGGGCTATGAGAATGATGCCTCCGAACTATGATGCCTTTGAATAATGATATGCAAGGGATTAAAAAGGGGTCCGCAGGCCATGGCATGACGTTCTCGGGCTATGAAAATGGTGCCTCTGAACAATGATGCCTTTGGACAGATTGGCGATCTTTCAGCCCATGAAATGCAATAAGTGGCGATCTTTCAGCCCATGAAATGCAATAAGTGGCGATATTTCTGCCGATGCAGGTGTAAGTAAAGCGGCGATATTCCAGCCATGCAAGTGTAAATAAAGTTGTGATGTTTCAGTCATGCAAGGTGTAAGTAAAGCGGCGATATCTCAGCCATGCAAATGGAGGTAGAGCTTAACCTCGGAAGGCAGAATGGTAGCCTTATGCAATGCAGGAATGCGGATGGAGACAGAGCTTGGTCTCAGAAGGCAGAATGGTAGTCATATGCAATGCAGGAATGCAGATGGAGACGGTGCTTAGTCTCGGAAGGCAGAATGGTAGCCTTATGCATTGCAGGAATGCAGATGGAGACAGTGCTTGGTCTCGGAAGGCAGAATGGTAGCCTTATGCAATGCAGGAATGTAGATGGAGACAGAGCTTGGTCTCGGAAGGCAGAATGGTGGCCTTATGCAAGAGATAAAAAGAGAATAGTAATAAAATTTTCTTAGCTGATAGCTGATAGCTGATTGTGATATTGTGGCTGCTGGGGATATTGTGTGCGGGTGGCAACTGTGAATAAGTGTGACGGTTCTGAGAGTTGTATTCCTGAATAGCATGAGTGTATAATATATTTGATGATTTTGTGACTTGGGTGCCTACATCCAAAGAAAAATCGTGAGTTTTGTAAAGGGGAAAGGTTAGCTCGTGTCCCCGCTGACTTTGCTTGACCCGTTAGCTTTGATCTGATGATATGGTATGTATCATTGGGGTAGCATTGCTGAACAAAGCAATTTCGGTAATAAACATGCATGGGCTTGTAAAAATATAACATGAGTATATATTTAAGAAACAATTTTTTTTAAACCGGCAACTGTGACGTGGTTCAGGACATTGCAACCTCTTCTGCTTCGGAATTTTGAGGGTCCTCCTCAAAATTCTGCCCCAGTTTATTGGGTTGGTGCTTCTGACGGTTGCTTGCGATGATCGGCTGAAGAAACTTCAGAATTTTGAGGGTCCTCCTCAAAATTCTGCCCCAGTTTCAAATTGCGGGGGGAAATGAAAATTTTATTGAATTGTGAATGAACCTATAAGGATGCCTAGGTATCCCCTCTTAAATGGGAATCAGGTCAGACGTAGTTCAAATTACATCATATAGGAACAACATAAGATTAGACATAGTAGCGCTTGACTGCATCCGACTTGATTGGTTTTGGCCAAACTTCTCCATCCATTTATGCAAGTATAAGGGCTCCTCCTGTCATAACCCGATGAACCATGTATGGACCCTGCCAATTGGGAGAGAATTTCCCTTTGGCTTCATCTTGATGCGGTAAAGTTTTCTTTAACACCAGCTGCCCTGGTGTGAACCGTGTTGGCTTGACTCTCTTGTTGAAGGCTCTGGATATTCTGTTCTGATAAAGCTGATCGTGGCAAACTGCATTCATTCTCTTCCCATCTATAAGAGTCAGCTGCTCGTAGCGGCTTCGCACCCATTCTGCGTCGTCGAGCTCCGCTTCTTGTATGATCTTTAAGGAAGGAATTTCTACTTACGATGGGAATGACTGCCTCAGTACCATAAATCTACATATAGGGAGTTGCTCCAGTTGACGTGCGGACTGTGGTGCGATACCCCAATAGAGCGAATGATAGCTTCTCATGCCACTGCTTATGCTTCTCTACCATTTTCCTCAGTATCTTCTTAATGTTCTTGTTGGCGACTTCTACGGCTCCATTCATCTGGGGCCTGTAGGCTGTGGAATTCTTGTGTTTGATCTTGACGGTTTCACACATAGCTTTCATTAAGTCACTGTTAAGGTTGGAGCCATTTTCAGTAATGATTGATTCTGGGATCCCGAACCGACAAACAATACGATCTCGGACAAAGTCTACCACGACTTTCTTAGTCACTGCTTTGTAAGATGCTGCTTCGACCCATTTGGTAAAATAGTCAATTGCCACGAGAATGAATCTGTACCTCTTGGAAGCAGCCGACTCGATTGGACCAATAACATCCATTTCCCAAGCGGCGAAAGGCCATGGTGAGCATGTTGCATTAAGCTCATTTGGCGGCACCCTTATCATGTCTGCACGTATCTGGAAGCGGTGGAATTTTCGGACGTACTGGATGCAGTCCGTCTCCATGGTCATCCAGAAGTAACCAGCTCTGAGGATCTTCTTTGCTAAGACAAAACCGTTCATATGTGGTCCACTGGTCCCGGCATGAATTTCCTCTAGCAGTTTAGATGCTTCCTTCGCGTCTACACACCTTAGTAATCCCAAATCCGGAGTCCTCCTATACAGGATTCCTCCGCTGTAAAAGAAATTGTTAGACAATCTTCGAAGTGTGCACTTCTGAGTGGTATTTGCAAGCTCTGGATATTCTCCTTTCGCCAAGTATTCCTTGATGTCGTGAAACCAAGGTTTTCCATCTGCTTTTTCTTCGACATGAGCACAATAAGCTGACTGATTATGGATTTTCGCAGTAATAGGATCGATGAAGTTTGTATCTGGATGCTGTATCATAGACGATAGGGTAGCCAATGCATCGGCAAACTCATTCTGGACTCTGGGAACAAGATGGAACTCTGTCTTTGTGAACCTCTTTCTCAACTCTTGTACATGGTGCAGATAAGGGAGTATCTTGGAATTCTTGGTCGCCCATTCTCCTCGTAGTTGATGTATGAGTAGGTATGAGTCCCCAATTATTAGCAACTCTTGGATGTTCATGTCAATGGCCATCTTGAGCCCTAAGATGCAGGCTTCGTACTCGGCCATGTTGTTGGTGCACGGGAACCTGAGTTTGGCGGACACCGGATAGTGCTGGCCGGTTTCTGACACTAGGACTGCTCCTATGCCAACTCCTTTGAAATTTGCTGCTCCGTCGAAAAACATTCTCCACCCGTCATAGGATTCTACAATGTCGTCTCCTATGAATGATACCTCTTCGTCAGGAAAATACGTTTTCAGGGGTTCGTATTCTCCATCCACGGGGTTTTTGGCCAGGTGATCTGCTAGTGACTGTCCCTTGACTGCTTTCTGAGTTACGTAGACAATATCGAATTCACTCATCAGGATCTGCCACTTGGCGAGCTTGCCAGTGGGCTGGGGCTTCTGAAAGATGTATTTCAAAGGATCCATCCTTGATATGAGATATGTAGTATAGGAACAGAAGTAGTGCCTCGGCTTCTGGGCTACCCAAGTTAAAGCACAATAGGTGCGTTCTAACAGAGAATACCGAGCCTCGTATGGAGTGAACTTTTTGTTGAGGTAGTAAATGGCCTGTTCTTTCTTTCCTGTCTCATCATGCTGCCCCAGGATGCATCCGAAGCACCATCCAACACTGCGATGTAGAGTAGCAGAGGTCTCCCTGGTTCAGGCAGGACCAAGACTGGTGGCGTTGACAAGTATTCCTTGATTCTGTTGAAAGCTTTCTGGCAGACATCAGTCCATTCGGTGGTGGAATCCTTCTTCAACATCTTGAAGATCGGCTCACAAACAACTGTAGATTGTGTTATGAACCGGCTGATGTAGTTAAGTCTCCCTAAGAATCTCATTACGTCTTTCTTGTTCCTTGGTGGTGGCAATTCTTGAATGGCTTTGATCTTCGATGAATCCAGTTCTATTCCCCGGCGACTCACAATGAATCCAAGCAATTTTCCAGATGGAACCCCAAATGCGCATTTTGCGGGATTCAGTTTCAGGTTGTACCTTCATAGTCTGTTGAGAAACTTCCTCAGATCTTCCATGTGATCAGTGGCTTTCTTGGACTTGATGATGACATCATCCACATATACTTCGATCTCCTTGTGTATCATATCATGGAAAATGGTAGTCATGGCCCTCATATAGGTGGCCCCTGCATTCTTTAATCCAAACGGCATCATCTTGTACCAGTACATTCCCCACGGTGTAATGAAAGTCGTTTTCTCAGCATCTTCTTTATCCATCCAGATCTGATGATACCCCGCAAAATAATCTACAAATGATCGCAACTCGTGCTTGGCGCAATTGTCAATCAGGATGTGCATGTTAGGCAAGGGGAAGTCGGCTTTTGGACTGGCCCGATTGAGATCCCGGTAGTCGACACAGACTCTAACCTTCCCGTCCTTCTTTGGTACAGGCACAATGTTGGCTAACCATATTGGATATTCCACTACCCTGAGAACCTTGGCTTTGACCTGCTTAGTGACCTCTTCCTTGATTTTCAAACTCATATTTGGATTGAACTTTCTGAGCTTCTGTTTTACTGGCGGACAGGCTGGATCGGTTGGCAATTTATAAGCCACAATAGATGTACTCAGACTAGTCATGTCATCATACGACGAGACGAATATGTCCTCTATTCTCTTAGAAACTCTGCGTATTCTTCCTTTTCTGATGGTGACAAATGAACGTTGATTCGTGTTTCTTTGATGTTTCCTGCATCTCCCAGGTTAACAATCTCAGTCTCGTCCAGGTTGGACTTAGGTCTGTTCTCAAAATTCTCAACTTCTTTAACAATCTCTTCCGGTATATCATCTTCCTCTGAATCTATGTTCGTTTGTTGCGTTGTCTCGTTGCATGTCACAGTCATTGGTTCATCAAGATAAGTAATAGTAATGCTGTATAAGTAAAGTAATGAGAGAAAATAATAAGAGTAAGATTTATAAGAAAACCGAAATGCTTTGATAATTCCATAACTCTTTTTGAACATTGGAGCTCTTTCTTGCAAAAAATAATAAAAAAAATACGAAAGGAAAGTAAACTAGTAAAAGTAAAATAGTTCATGATGCTTGTTCAGTCTTGCTACCCCGAGGCTCGCCGGGCTCTGGTGGTTCTGATAGTCCAGTTATTGAGGCATGCTCCTCTGCTTACAGCCTGTATGGAAGGGACTTCCTCCCCCTCCTCCTCGAAAATGACACAACAGTCCATATCATCGTCTTCCAGGAACAAATTCCTCACCGCTGTCAGTGCTTCCTCTTCTTCTGACCTGTAGATAACCTCGGCCGGCTGGAAAGTCTGCTCCAAACGGGGTATTGGCTGCTCCAAAGGATAGTAAGGACCGTGCCATGGTGGCGACCAGTGGTTGAATTCCTCCCAAGTATACTCATATCCCAATCCAAAGGTGGTGCCATGTTTCTTGAGCTTGATGGGCTTAGCGATTCCTTGGAGGTTCTTACCAAGCCCCTTGCCAGGTTCATACCTGCTCCACTTCAATATGCTTTCAATTTTGTTATCCCACCATTTATCCTTATCGACGGCGTTGACTCGCTCGATGTGGTGGTAAGTTTCCCCGCCTATCCTTCTTCTTCCTCCAATTGCTGGAATGGTCTGGCGACTGTATATGGGATTGCTACCGTCACCGTGAATGATCACCTCTTGGTGGTTCCACTTAAACTTCACTGCCTGATGTAGTGTTAACGCTACGGCCCCCACGGCATGAATCCATGGTCGTCCCAACAACACATTGTAAGATGCCGGCATGTCTATCACTTGAAAATCAACATCAAACCAAGTAGGCCCCATTTGCAAACACAAGCTAGTCTCCCCAATAGTAGACCATTGAGAACCGTCGAAATCTTTGACGTTGATGGCCCCCGTCCTTGATTTCATGCAGCCCCTTTCCTAATGTCCTGAGTGTTACCAACGGACAAATGTTGAGACTGGCCCCTCTGTCGACCAGGATCCTGGTGATAAAATAATCTTCACACTGCACGGTGATATGCAGTGCCTTGTTGTGACTCAATCCCTCCGGTGGCAGCTCATCTTCATGAAAAGTGATTTTGTGACATTCTAACACCTGACCTACCATGTTAGCTCTCTCTCCGCCGGTGATGTTACTTGGTACATATGCCTCACTCAGCACTTTTAACAAGGCATTCTTGTGTGCATATGAACTTTGTAGCAAAGCAAGCATAGAAATCTGTGCTGGTGTCTTGTCCAGCTGATCAATGACTGAGTATTCTTTAGCTTGTATCTTTCTCCGGTGATCGTCGGCACCAGTTTCAGTGATGGTTGGTCGACTAGAGGCCTATTTGTTTGAGTCAACCAGATGTTCCGGGGTGTAAGCTCTACCAGTTCTCGTCATACCCTGTGCTGCAATAGCTTCCCCAAACTTGACCTTCCTCTTTCTTCTGGCCTCGGCTGTGTAGTCCCATGGTATAGCCTTCGCATGGAACGGTGTTATGGCTGACATCGCCACTGGAATTGGCGTGGCTATCTTTACCCCGAACGGAGCAGGCCCCTCTGGTAGTAAAACTGCAACTTTAAAGGGTGTAGGTGTGTTTGCTGGTGACATAAACTCAACCTCAATCGGTGCTGGCGTCTTAGTAGAGGATGGTGCTTCAAACTCGAGTGGCATGGACATGTTTACCTTGGCGTCCCCATAAGGATGAATTTGGACCACAATCGGATTGAGGGTGACTACTGGCTTCTTTGGATCGTCGCCTTTTGTGATTAAACCGATTGATTCCTTGGGGTCCCGGTCATCCTCTATCTCGATCATGTGAACAACTCCACCTTTCTGGTCTGGCAGAGGGTTATTGCGGACATTCGGAGCATGCTCCTCTGCTACAATGATCTTGTTGTCAATCAAAGTCTGGATCTTATCCTTCAGAGAGCGGCATTCATCAATGGTATGTCCTTTCATGCCGGAATGGTATGCACATGATTTATTTGTATTGACCCACTAAGAAGGGTTTTTGGGTGTTATTGCAGGGATAGGGGTGACATAACCAGCAGCTTTGAGCCTTTCGTACAGCTGGTCAATTGGTTCAGCAATGCCGTTATACTGTTTGGAAAGTCTGCGATCAAAATTTGGTCGTGGTCTAGGGAAGTTTTGACGTGGGGAGGTGATTGATAATGGGATGGTTGGGTGTTGCAGGCTTGGTAAACCCGTGCCGGTTGGGAGTATTTAGGTGAAGTGGGCTGATATGCGGGAGGTGGAGCTGATTGATAAGTGGGTGGAGGAGTATGGTAAGAGGGTGAGGGTGCTTCGTAGTTTGGAGTAGGTTGATATGTGGGTGGAGGCATTGGATAGGTTTGGTATTTGATAGGGGATTTGGTCCTCTGTGCAACCATTACAGCACCTACGTCCCTTTTCTTGGACGTACCACCAGATTGTAAAGCCTTAGTGGTAGCCTGTAAGGCTTCAAAGATCGTAACCATACCACTCTTGATGCCTTCCTCGATCCTTTCTTCTAGCTTGATGATATCAGAAAATTTATGATTCTCAATCAGCATCAGCCTCTTATAATATTGTGGGTCTTGATCCCGACGAAAAACTTGTTCATTTGTTCTTTCTCTAAGGCAGGTCTGACCTTAGCAGCTTCTGATCTCCAGCGAGTGGCATACTCGCGGAAGGTCTCTGTGGGTTTCTTCTTCAAGTTTTGAATATAGAACACATCTGGTGCATTCTCGGTGTTGAACCTGAATCTGTCCATAAAATCGAACGCCGTGCTTACCCAGCTTGACCACTTTTTCGGATCCTTGCTAATGTACCAAGATAAGGCGTCTCCCTTCAGGCTCCTCATGAAAAGCTTCATGCGGATTTTCTCGTCTCTTCCCACTCCGACCAGCTTGTCACAGTATGGTCTCAAGTGGACCCCGGGATCCCCTTTACCATCAAACATTTCAAACTTGGGAGATTTGTACCCCTCGGGCAGTTCGACATCGGGCTGCATGCACAGATCTTCATAGTCTAGCCCTTCAATTCCCTTACTACCTTCAACACCTTGAATTCTGCTAGTCAACTTTTTAAGCTCTTCGGCCAGATTTCTGATGAGCAAGTCCTTATCATTGGACTCGGGTGTGCTTGAGATGAGCTGGGTGGAGTGTGGCATAGTCTCCACGTAGATGGGGGTATTGTGTTGGGTGTGGCAGTGGTCATTTGTGGAATTCTGGAGTTCTGGGATGAGCAATGGGGTATTATTTGGTGTATGGCAGGTATTGCAGTGGTAGTGAGGAATGGGATGGTTTTGTTGCTTTGGGATACTTTGTGGAGGTACGGGATTCTGAGTATTTGGGAAAGTAACCTCTGGAGTAGTGAGGGAAAATGACAGATTTGCCAAATTTCGGACTTGATCAAGCTCCTCCTAAAACTTCAACAACTTTTGCTCTAGTTGGGATGCATTTTCCTTTGGGACCAGAGTACCATGAGTGACCTCTACCCGTTCAGCTGAGTTGTTCGAATCTTCCATTTTCCCTTTGTTTTTGTGTCTAACAGGACTGGGAAGAGGAGTAGGTGGAGGGCCCCTGGATCTCGTAAAATATGATGGTGTTGCTAGAGTTCACGAACTAACCTTTGGGGAGGGGAATAAACAAAAAGTAAAAACAAAAGGTAACAAGTCAGTAAGGATTATATATAAAAAGAATGTTGCAATATTTACACACGTAGTGCTGAAATATAAAGGGCGTCCTAATGTTAGGGACCTCGTTGTGCCCGAGGTAGGCCTAGCGACAAGTTAATTTGGAGAACTTAGAATGCTAAATGCCTCATTTTATTGATAAAAGGTAGACGAACCCCAAAACGACACTAAGTAATAAGAAAAATAAAAAGTCACTAATGGCCATCGGCCTTATTACATCTTATAAAGCGAAAAATTGAAATTCCTATCTATTTGGTCCCGGAGGGACCTTCCTCAGACGCGACATTGTTGGCTCCATCGAACAGCTCTCCCAACTCGCGCAGTCCTAGCAGCAAGTAAGCTCTGGCCAGATATCCGCCTTCATTTCCTTCAGCAGTCCGGCAGTCTTCGACCCTCTTCAGAAACTTCTTTTCCAATTCCACTATACCTTGCTCCAAACAGACCAATCGTTTGTTGGCGCTGACAGCCATATCGTTCCATTCTTCAATTATTTTTTTATTGGCTTCTTGTATTTCACGGTGCTCATTTTCACATTCCCGAATCCTCTGGCGCAGTTGGTTGTACTTGACCTGTGCTTCAGCCTTTTCATCGATGATCCTGTGACCTCAAACAAACCCGAGTTGACCCAGACCATTGTGATTGTCCTCCAGCCAGCCTGTAGTGTGGGGTACAACCAGCATGGTATCGGTCTGGTTCGATGGTGTCCTTTCCCAAGACAATTTTTCAGTGCCACATATGCTGAGCCTGGCACCTGTACGGACTATTGTCATTCTGGAAGTCAGCTCGGAAGTGACTTATCTTGTCGACCCTTGGTATAACCTTCTTCCTACCAGCCTGTCTCATAACTCGGAGAGGGACATAAGGGTAGGTTCCCCTCAAACCGATCAATATCAAAAATGGCACATCCCTGAATCGAACGATGAATGCTTCAGTAGGGAACCACTCGAACATCCATTGTATTCGATCTTCAGTCAAATTATCAAAGAGTTCGACCCATTCTCTAGCATTCTCCGGTTGGGCGAACATGTTGGGCATGTAATTCATTCGCTTTGGGTGATGAAAGGCGATATGATCGTCCCAGTCCCTTCGATGGATTTCCTGTCGGTACTCACCCTTTTGGAGATGTTCCATGAGCCAAAGTTGAAGTAGCAGATTACAACCCTCCAAATGTTTGGCTCCTTGTTGACACCTTTCTAGGGCTCGGTATATCTCTGCAATGACCATTGGCACAAGAACGAATGGTTGTCCGTCAATTCCTTCCATTAGAGTTTTGGTGACCATAGCTAGCCTGGTATGTATTCTTGCTTTCTTCATTGGAAACACTATCATCCCCAAGAAACAGAACATGAAGACAAAGACCCTTCGATGAATATGCCCCAATGATGTAAGGGCGAACTCGTCAGGATAAGTACGGTAAGATTTGTTGTGACCGTACCTCTCGTACAAGTAGTCAAAGGGAATGTACGACTCCTTCAAACATGTCAAGTCTGGATTCTTCTTTAGACCCATCATTTTGAGAAAACCTCTACCCTTGCGTTTTTCCGGCATTAACAAACTCGGAGTTTCCCATGGTATACCAGCGAGTCCTCCTATTTCCTCAAGCAGGGGTGTCATCTCAATGTCTCCAAAGCGGAACACAGACCTATCACAATCCCAGAATAGAGTGGAAGCTTCTATGATTTTGTGGTTGGGTTGAATTTCTAGGAGAGAAGGTAGATTTCCTAGATATTTCCTGACAAGAGCCTGATCACTGGAATGAAGATCCTCCTACCAGCTTAGCAATTTTGGGTGGATGTTGGTGACCATGCCGAATCTAGGGACTTCGTGCCTCATATTTCTGCAAGACAAAAAGGTTAGGCCCTTACCCCCACCAGACTCGACTATTTAATATCAATAATTAGCATAAAAGCATTTTAGTTCTCCAAATAAATGCATAGAACGTGATAAGGTCCGTTTTGGGTTTCAAGGAAACCCAGTGGACTTTGGACAAGGCTATCTTAAAGAGTCATTATGTGGACAACATAACTGACTCAGCTAGGTTTGACCATGATGCATGCATAATTTAAAAAAGGGTTTCTATGGGGTTTTAGACTGGTACCCTTGAGCGAACAACTCAAGAGAGAAAGGCGCGGAACTGTCGACGGCACTGCTGATCGACTAGTTTTATCGCAAATATGCCTTTGCCGGATTTAGGGGGTGATAATATCGGAAGGGCGCAACCACTCATTATAAGCGTTGCTATGGTATTTTGTTTGGCATGAGTGGAATATGATATTGAAAGCCTAAAAGAAATCCCCAGCAGAGTCGCCATGCTGTCGCGCCCCCTTTTTCTCGCGAAATCGGGTTTATGACATTTTGGGAGGACAACTCGTTCCCTTTTGGGGAATTGGGTTTTAACGGAATTAAAAAGTCGCCACCTAATGATTTAAGTGCATTAGGAAACTAAGAATGGTTTGATTTGGATAACCAGAAATTGGGTAAGGGCTTGAAATTATCCCAAGGGGAAGGTGTTAGGCACCCCTCAGGATCCACTAGTATGGTTCCCGGCCAAGCTATTGTTGTGACTTAAGTACAAATAACACATAGGCAAGTAGGACTTCAAATAAGAGGGGATTTTTCACATAAAGGTTAGAAATAAACAAAGTCGGAAAGCATTAAAGAGATTTGATTTAGAAGAAACATTTCAAAAGATTTAAAAGAAACAAAGAAACAAAGGGAAGGGGTCCTAGGTTTATTAACAATATGGATCACCCCACACAACATCCGGTAATCACTCTTACGCGTGATGTTATCGCGTGGTCATCATATCCATATCTACCCTTTCCCACCCCTTTAAGGTATTAAAGCGCAGAATGGTTTTGTTTACTTATTGCATACTATTACCCGCCCCAATCCTATCAGTCCCGGAGGTACTTGGGACTACTAATCCTAAAGGGAAGGTTGTTGGGCTCATTTGTGGTTTCAAAAGCTAAAAATACTAAGGCGACAAACAGAACACGTATAGCAAGTTTGGGGAAGCATATAAGCAACTAAAAAGGCTCAGACAGACCTCCTTTAAACCAAAGAAGCACATAGTTTGTACTGTTTAAGGTCTAATTAAACTTAAAGATGTTGTGGCAGACTGATTTATTACATAATTCAGATAAGAAGCCCGAATCAGGCTTGCCTGCTGGTTGTATCTAATAACATCTGATTCAGTTTATAAGTTTTTATTCTATCGTTTTCCTAGGTGATAGACCAAAACCTATATGCATGATATCTACAGATGAGCTGATTACAAACTAATTTAAGAAAAGTTGCCAGTTAAAAGCGAGTTTTAGAAGTGCACAAGTTCTGCAATTGGTAATACATGATTACTGCTAGTTTTAGACTTATAAGTGAGTGAAGTGATTCATATTTGATTAACTCCTATAGGCATGCTTTCTATGCGTTTGTCGACTTTAGAACATATTCATAAAGTAGTCTTGTAAAAGCCACAGTGCAGACAAGAAAGAGAGTAAGCGTTCAGAAGAGATTGTGAATTGTGAAGTGAAGGATTGTTAATCGTGTGTGCTGTGTGTTAAAGAGTTATGTATTTATAGTGTGAAAGTCATGAGGAAATAAGGTAGGAAAATAATTGAAGAACTGATTGTAAATCAATTACACAAGACTCCCTTTAATTAAGGGATTCAGATTCAAACGGGTAAAAACTTATTAAGGAAATAAATTGAATAGACACTTTATTCACAACATGCAATTAAGGGCACATACATAAAAGGGTTATTTAAGGACAAGGTTTTAAAGTACACGGTTTGTGCAAATAAGGTAAGAAGATCAATTAACAACCAGTAAATCAAATGGTCCGAGATTTTGTATGAATGAACCAAGTCAGAAAAAGTGAAGAAGGGTTTTACTTAGGTCGAGTAACAGAGAAACTCAGTAAGCAATGGAAAGAAATCAATCAGGCTATATTGAGAAGGAAGCTTGAACTAATTGAGAATCATTTAGAGGGAAATTCATCACACAAAAAGAGCATGTGGGCATGAAAGAAGTATGGCATGTTACTGTAAAATCTATAGAGAAATCTAGTGTAGAAGAGTTTTAGTAAAAAGGTCAAAATCACATGAAAACAAGGAAGCCCCAAGCTCAATTCAGAGTCTTGGAGTTGGTCTGAAAGAATTAGAGGTTTTGAAATAAAACCCTAGTTCAATCAAATCCCACAATCAAACTTGGCAGAATCCCCAATTCTAGGGTTTACACCTTGAATTAAGTACAGAGATGAGAAGGCAAGTAGTCGAAACAGGCTCAGATGTTTCAGAACTAAAACCTCTTGCATGTTCCTTTCAGCTGCAGAAACTTATAAGAAAACATGATAGCAGAACACAGTAGAAGCATTCAAGGAAAAATAAAAGAAAAATACTTATAGGAATAGTAGAAGAAGCATGCTTATAGAGGTTTTCTAGAAGAACTTTGAAAAGGGCTCAGTAGAAGGAAAATAGTAAAACACTTAAGAACGCAGTAGAAAAATATAGTAGGTGAGACATAACAGAACATGGTAGAAAAGCATACACGAACATAGTATAGAAAACATGGTAGAAGAACATACGAGAACATGGTAGAAGAAAAAGCACAAGAACACAGTAAAAGCATACGAGATCATAATATAGGAAAGCACAGTAAGAGAAGCATATAAGAACATGATACAAGAACACAGTAGAGACAAATACACACGCATGACAAAGAAAACTCATAAAAACACTTAAACACTTTTCAGAAAACCCTAAATCGGAAAAGAAAGGCTCTGAAAGTGATTTTTGACAGAAAAGTTAGGAAAATCGTTTGAAAACTCAGGGAAAGCATAGAAACACAACGGATCTAAAGAAATCGGAGAGAACCTCGAAGGGTTAGCGTTTCAGAAGAACCCTAGAAATGAGAAAGGCTTTGAAAAGGTCATCGATCTGCGTCAGACAGGTCAGAACCAGGCTCAAACAACCATGGTATGCCGGAGCAAGGCCGGAGGTAACCCTGAGACCTTGAATAGACGGTGGTATGGGTTCAACCCCTCATAGTCAGGCCTCGAGTCTTCAGGTATCAGGCACGTAAGAGCACCAGGAGGTAGGTGTAAGACTCCTATAGCTGTGATGGCCATAGATTCCGGTGGATTTCAAGGCGGAGGTGGCTAGGGTTAGAGAAGNAGTACCGAGAGATACCTCGGGATACCAAGACGATCCCCGGTCTGTTACGTCCTGGTTGAGAGTAGTATTTTTCCTTGCATTGTTACCGTTACTATCTATTGTTGTTTGTTGTATTTATCCGGTTTAGATTTTTGATGTAGACTTTATTCAGATTGTTTCCGTTATTTATTTATATATTATGCTTACCTCAGTAGGGCCCTGACCTTTCCTCGTCACTGCCCAACCGAGGTTAGGCTTGGCACTTACTGAGTACCGCAGTGGTGTACTCATGCCCTTCCTGCGCATATTTTTCATGTGCAGATCATCCGGGTACCTCTACTCAGGCGCACTATCCTTGAGGCGAGGAGACATACGGAGACTTCGAGGTATATCTGCAGCGTCCGCAGACCGAAGAGTCTTCTTCCTTATTCTAGTTGTAGAGCTGTAGTCCTTTCATACTTTGATGTAGTTATTCTGGAGATTAGAGTACTTATTGGATTTCTATTAGCCTGTGTTTCCCGTGAGTTTTCGGGTTTTGGGATTTGGTTGTAGACTTCCGCTTATCCTTAGAGTTGTACAGGTCGGGCGGCCTTATACTCAGTTGTTATTTTTTTCATATGTTCGGTTTTTAATTGATTTTTCCGCAATATTATATTTTTCTGCAATACTTGGCTTACCTGGTCGTGGGGACTAGGTTCTATCACGACATGTTCACGATCGGTGAACTAGGGTCGTGACAAGTTGGTATCAGAGCTCTAGGTTCATAGGAGTCACGGAACACAGGCCGGTTTATTAGAGTCTCGCTGATCGGTACGGAGACGTCTGTACTTATCTACGAGAGGCTATGTAACTGTTTAGGAAAAATCTTCACTTCATTTGAATTCCTTTTCGTGCGATATTTTTGGACATCAAATCTAAACTTCTGTCTTCTATTCTCTCACAGATGGTGAGGACATGCGCTACACGAGATGACCAGGCACCCGTGATCCCTGCTGCCGCCGCCAGAGGCCGGGGCCGGGGTAGAGGTCGAGGACGCGCACGTGGTGCTTTCAGAGCACCTGCGCGAGCTGCCGCCGAGGTACCACCAGCAGATCCAGTCGGAGCCCAGGCACCTGGCACACCCACTACTGCCACTACTACTCCAGCGCTCCAGGAGACTTTGGCTCAGTTCATGAGCATGTACACCACCTTTGCTCAGGCGGGGTTGCTTCCCCTTGCTGCAGCCACACCGAGGATGGGTCAGCTGCTTTAGAGGACGAGCAGCGGAGACTTGAGAGGTTTAAGAAATATGATCCCCCAGTGTTCAGTGGCTTAGCATCAGATGATGCCTTGGGATTTTTGAAGGAGTGTCATCGTATTCTTCGTACTATGGGCATAGTGGAGTCCAGCGGGGTTTCTTTCATTGCTTTTCAGCTTCGGGGAGCCGCCTATGATTGGTGGCATACTAATGAGTTAGATAGTCCAGTCGAGGATGCTTCACTGACTTGGACCCAGTTCTCGGACATGTTTATGAGAGAGTTTGTTCCCCAGAGCCTCAGAGATTCATGGCGCGCAGAGTTTGAGCACTTGCGCCAGGGTGCTATGACAGTTTCAGAGTATGCCATCTGTTATACCAGGCTGGCCAGGCACGCACCGGCTTTGGTTGCTACAGTTCGAGAGAGAGTTCGCAGGTTCATTGAGGGCCTTATTCCGCCCATCAGGTCTAGCATGGCTCGAGAGTTGGAGATGGACATCCCTTATCAGCAGGTAGTGAGCATTGCTAGGAGGATTGAGGGTATGCTCGCCAGGGAGCAAGGAGAGAGGGAGGCCAAGAGGTCTCGAGAGTCGGGTCACTACTCTGGTGCCCGTAACCCAGTAGCAGGTCGTTATGGTAGGGGTTATACGGGTCGCCCTGTTCATTCAGCTCTTCCAGCAGCCGGCAGTACCCCAGCTCCGCCTACACCACAGGAGCCTTATTATGCACCTCTAGTTTCTAGCGCGCCTCCTGCGCGGGGTACTTCCAGAGGTCAGTCCAGCAGACCTAGCTCCAGTCAGTCACAGCCACCGCGCCCTCCCGGAGCTTACTATGAGTGTGGTGATACCCGTCATGTGGTGAGGGATTCCCTAGACTTAGGAGGAGTGCACCTCCACAGACTGCTCAGCCACAGTATGCTCCTCAGAGTTCTCAGGCTATGGTTCCAGCTCCCACTGCTACCCCACCTGCCCAGCCAGCCCGGGGCGGAGGCAGGGGAGATAGAGGTCGCCCTCGTGAGAGGGGCCGGGCCAGATATTATGCTATCCCTGCTCGTACTGAGGCTGTTGCCTCCTACTCCGTCATTACAGGTATTATTCTGGTTTGTCACAGAGACGCATCGGTTCTATTCGATCCGGGCTCTACTTACTCTTATGTGTCTTCTTACTTTGCTCCTCATTTGGGTGTGCCTCGGGATTCTGTGAGTGCCCCCGTTTATGTTTCTACTCCTGTGGGAGATTCTCTTGTTGTGGACCGCGTTTATCGGTCATGTTTGGTTACTATTCGTGGTTTTGAGACCAGAGCAGACTTATTATTACTCGGTATGGTGGATTTTGACATTATTTTGGGCATGGACCGATTGTCGCCCCATTTTGTTATTATTGATTGTCACGCCAAGACCGTGACGCTGGCTATGCCAGGTGTTCCGCGTATTGAGTGGAGTGGTACTTTAGATCACACTCCCAGTAGAGTTATCTCTTTTCTTAAAGCTCTGCGCATAGTTGAGAAGGGGTGTGCCACGTATTTGGCTTATGTGAGAGATGTTAGTGTTGATACCCCTTCTGTTGATTCTGTTCCAGTGGTACGGGATTATCCCGATGTATTTCCAGCCGATATTCCGGGCATGCCGCCTGATAGAGACATTGATTTCGGCATTGATCTGTTGCCGGGCACTCAGCCCATTTCCATTCCTCCGTATTGTATGGCTTCTCCTGAGTTGAAGGAGTTGAAGGATCAGTTACAGGAATTGCTTGGTAAGGGTTTTATTCGA
Organism: Nicotiana attenuata; assembly: GCF_001879085.1. NCBI lineage: Eukaryota > Viridiplantae > Streptophyta > Magnoliopsida > Solanales > Solanaceae > Nicotiana > Nicotiana attenuata. The sequence continues at coordinate 150,615 of NW_017672747.1, read as the reverse complement.
CCCAGTGTTTCACCGTGGGGTGCTCCTATTTTGTTCGTGAAGAAGAAGGATGGTTCCATGCGCATGTGTATTGATTACCGCCAGTTGAACAAGGCTACAGTGAAGAACTGTTATCCTTTGCCTCGTATAGATGATCTGTTTGACCAGCTTCAGGGCGCACAGGTGTTCTCTAAGATTGACTTGCGCTCAGGTTACCATCAGTTGAAGATTCGGGAGCCAGATATCCCGAAGATTGCTTTCAGGACTCGGTATGGTCATCACGAGTTCCTTGTTATGTCTTTTGGGCTGACTAATGCCCCGGCAGCTTTTATGCATTTGATGCACAGTGTATTTAGACCATATCTTGACTCATTTGTGATTGTTTTTATTGATGATATTCTGGTATATTCCCGGAATCGGGAAGATCATGAGTAGCACCTGAGGATAGTGCTTCAAACTCGGAGAGAGAAGATATTATATGCAAAGTTCTCAAAATGTGAGTTCTGGCTGAGTTCTGTGGCATTCCTAGGCCACGTGGTATCGAGTGAGGGCATTCAAGTGGATCCGAGGAAGGTGGTGGCCGTGCAGAGTTGGCCCAGGCCCTCCTCAGCTACAGAGATTCGTAGTTTCCTCGGCTTGGCGGGTTATTACCGTCGTTTCGTGGAGGGATTTTCATCGATTGCTGCCCCTATGACTAGATTGACCCAAAAGGGTGCCCCATTTCAGTGGATAGAGGAGTGTGAGGCGAGCTTTCAAAGGCTCAAGACAGCTTTGACTACAGCCCCTATCTTGATGCTGCCTACCGGTTCGGGGTCCTATACTGTCTATTGTGACGCCTCGAGAGTTGTCCTTGGAGCAGTGTTGATGCAAGACGGTAGGGTGATTGCCTACGCGTCCAGACAATTGAAGGTACATGAAAAGAATAACCATGTCCACGACCTTGAGTTAGCTGCCATTGTTCATGCCTTGAAGATCTGGCGTCATTACCTGTATGGTGTGCCTTGAAGATCTGGTGTCATTACCTGTATAGTGTGCCTTGTGAGATCTATACTGATTATCGGAGTTTGCAGCACTTGCTCAAGCAAAAGGATCTCAATATGCATCAGAGGAGGTGGCTAGAACTGCTGAAGGATTATGACATCACTATCCTATATCACCCGGGCAAGGCCAATGTGGTGGCGGATGCCTTGAGTCGCCGGGCGGAGAGTTTGGGGAGTTTGACATATTTACCAGCTTCAGAGGGGCCTATGGCGATGGATGTTCAGGACTTAGCCAGCCAGTTCGTGAGATTGGATCTTTCGGAGCCCAGTCGAGTTCTAGCCTGTGTGGTTTCCCGGTCTTCCTTATTTGACCGTATCAGGGAGCGGCAGTATGATGACCCTCATTTCCTTGTCCTTCAGGACAGGGTCCAGTGTGGGGATGCCAGAGATGTGACCATTGGAGATGATGGAGTAATGAGGATGCAGGGCTGGATTTGTATGCCCAATGTGGATGGTCTTCGAGAGTTGATTCTAGCAGAGGCCCATAGCTCGCGGTATTCCATCCATCCGGGGGCCGCGAAGATGTATCAGGACCTGAGGCAGCACTATTGAAGGAGGCGAATGAAGAAGGATATAGTTGGTTATGTGTTTAGATGCCTCAACTGCCAGCAGGTGAAGTATGAGCACCAGCGCCCGGGTGGGCTGCTCCAGCAGATAGAGATTCCAGAGTGGAAATGAGAGCGCATCACCATGGATTTTGTATCTGGACTTCCACGGACCTTGAAGAAGTTTGATTCCATTTGGGTTATTGTGGACCGGCTGACCAAGTCTGCTCATTTCATTTCTGTGTGTACCACTTATTCATCGGAGCGGTTGGCGGAGATTTATATCAGGGAGATCGTCCGTTTGCATGGTATTCCAGTTTCTATCATTTCAGACAGAGGTACTCAGTTTACATCGCGGTTCTGGAGAGCTGTGCAGCAGGAGTTAGGCACTCGGGTGGAGTTGAGCACAGCATTTCACCCCCNCCGTGGACCTCCCTGGCATAACCCAAGGACCTTTTTCTTTTATCCCGACATAACCCGTGGACCTCCCTGGCATAACTTTCCAGCTGATCTTTCGGGCATGCCGCCTGATAGAGACATTGATTTCGGCATTAATCTGTTGCCGAGCACTCAGCCCATTTCCATTCCTCCGTATCGTAGGCTCAATTGCTTAGTAAAGGTATTCGACCCAGTGTTTCACCGTGGGGTGCTCCTGTTTTGTTTGTGAAGAAAAAGGATGGTTCTATGCGCATGTGTATTGACTACCGCCAGTTGAACGCGCACAGGTTTCTGATTTTGCGCTCAGGGTACCATCAGTTGAAGATTCGGGAGCCAGATATCCCGAAGACTGCCTTCAGGACTCGATACGGTCATTACGAGTTCCTTGTCATGTCATTTGGGCTGACCAATGCCCCTGCAGCTTTCATGCACTTGATGCACAGTGTGTTCAGGCCTTATCTTGACTCGTTCGTGATTGTTTTCATTGATGATATTCTGGTGTACTCCCGGAGTCGGGAAGATCATGAGCAGCACCTGAAGACCGTGCTTCAGACCTTGAGAGAGAAGAAGTTATATGCAAAGTTCTCAAAATGTGAGTTTTGGCTGAGTTCTGTGGCATTCCTAGGCCATGTGATTTCTAGTGAGGGTATTCGGGTTGATCCGAGGAAGGTAAAGGCCATGTAGAGTTGGCCCAGGCCGTCCTCAGCTACAGATATTCGCAGATTCCTTGGCTTGGCGGGCTACTACCGTCGTTTCGTGGAGGGATTTTCATCGATTGCTGCCCCTATGACTAGATTGACCCAGAAGGGTGCCCCATTTCAGTGGACAGAGGAGTGTGAGGCGAGCTTTCAGAAGCTCAAGATAGCTTTGACTACAGCCCTTATTTTGATGTTGCCTACCGGTTCGGGGTCTTATACTGTCTATTATGACGCCTCGGGAGTTGGCCTTGGAGCAGTGTTGATGCAGGACGGTAGGGTGATTGCCTACGCGTCCAGACAGTTGAAGATACATGAAAAGAATTACCCTGTCCACGACCTTGAGTTAGCTGCCATTGTTCATGCCTTGAAGATCTGGCGTCATTATTTATATGGAGTGCCTTGCGAGATCTATACTGATCATCGGAGTTTGCAGCACTTGCTCAAGCAAAAGGATCTCAATATGCGTCAGAGGAGGTGGTTAGAGCTGCTGAAGGATTATGACATCACTATCCTATATCACCCGGGCAAGGCCAATGTGGTGGCGGATGCCTTGAGTCGCCGGGCGGAGAGTTTGGGGAGTTTGGCATATTTACCAGCTTCAGAGAGGCCTATGGCGATGGGTGTTCAGGCCTTAGCCAGCCAGTTCGTGAGATTGGATCTTTCGGAGCCCAGTCGAGTTCTAGCTTGTGTGGTTTCCCGGTCCTCCTTAGTTGATCGTATCAGGGAGCGGCAGTATGATGACCCTCATTTGCTTGTCCTTCGGGACAAGGTTCAGCGTGGTGATGCCAGGGATGTGACCATTGGAGATGATGGAGTATTGAGGATGCAGGGCCGGATTTGTGTGCCCAATGTTGATGGTCTTCGAGAGATGATTCTAGCAGAGGCCCATAGTTCGCGGTATTCCATCCATCCGGGTGCCGCGAAGATGTATCAGGACCTGAGGCAGCACTACTGGTGGAGGCGGATGAAGAAGGATATAGTTGGTTATGTGTCTAGATGCCTCAACTACCAGCATGTGAAGTATGAGCACCAGTGCCCGGGTGGGTTGCTCCAGCAGATAGAGATTCCGGAGTGGAAATGGGAGCGCATCACCATGGATTTTGTATCTGGACTTCCACGGACCTAGAAGAAGTTTGATTCCATTTGGGTTATTGTGGACCGGCTGACCAAGTCCGCTCATTTCATTTCTGTGTGTACCACTTATTCATCGGAGCGGTTGGCGGAGATTTATATCAGGGAGATCGTCCGTTTGCATGGTATTCCAGTTTCTATCATTTCAGACAGAGGTACTCAGTTTACATCGCGGTTCTGGAGAGCTGTGCAGCAGGAGTTAGGCACTCGGGTGGAGTTGAGCACAGCATTTCACCCCCAGACGGACGGACAGTCCGAGCGCACTATTCAGATTCTTGAGGACATGCTCCGTGCATGCATGATTGAGTTTGGAGGGTCATGGGATCATTTCTTGCCATTGGCGGAGTTTGCTTATAACAACAGTTATCAGTCCAGCATTCAGATGGCGCCGTATGAGGCTTTATATGGTAGGAGTTGTAGATCTCCGGTGGGTTGGTTTGAGCCGGGTGAGGCCAGGCTATTGGGCACAGAGATGGTTCAGGATGCATTGGAGAAGGTTAAGGTGATTCAGGATAGACTCCGTACAGCCCAGTCTAGGCAGAAGAGTTACGCGGACAGGAAGGTTCGTGATGTTTCATATATGGTTGGTGAGCGGGTTCTGCTTCGGGTCTCGCCTATGAAGGGCGTCATGAGGTTTGGAAAGAAAGGGAAGCTCAGTCCGAGGTTTATTGGCCCTTTTGAGATCTTGAGGCGAGTTGGGGAGGTTGCTTATGAGCTTGCCTTACCTCCCAGCTCGGCCGGAGTTCATCCGTTATTTCATGTTTTGATGCTCCGGAGGTATCACGGTGATCCGTCGCACGTGTTGGATTTCAGTTCAGTCCAGTTGGACAAGGATCTATCCTATGTTGAGGAGCCAGTGGCTATTTTGGACAGGGAGATTAGAAAGTTGAGGTCAAAGAACATAGCTTCAGTAAAGGTTCAGTGGCAGGGTCAGCCGGCCGAGGAGGCGACTTGGGAGACCGAGCAGGATATGCGCAACCAGTACCCTCATCTTTTCACTACTTCAGGTATGTTCTCTATGCTCGTTCGAGGACGAACGAATGTTTAAGTGTAGGAGGATGTAACGACTCGGCCGGTCGTTTGTAGAATTTACGCCCCGATCCCCCATTAACTGCTTCCCCTAAGTTCATTTCTGCTATTTTGGTTTGCCGGGACGTTCGGTGTTGAGTTTTGGAAAGTTTTGGGACATTTAGTCCCTAAATGAGAGCATAAGTGTTGAAAAATGGTCCGTAATCGGAACAGTGTGAAGACGACCTCGGAATGGAAATCCGATGGTTCCGTTAGCGCCGTTAGGTGATTTCGGGGTTTGGAGCGTGTTCGGAATGTATTTTGGAAGCTCGTAGCTCATTTAGTCTTGAAATGCCGAAGTTTGAGTTTTTGAAGTTTCCGGTCTGATAGTGAATTTTCGGTCCGAGGGTCGGAATGGAATTCCGGAAGTTTCTGTAGCACCGACGTGTGTGCAAAATTTTAGGTCAATCGGACGAGGTTTGGTTAGGTTTTTTATCGAAAGCGTGTTTTGTTGGAATTTGAAGTTCTTAGGCTTGAATCCTTGATTAATTCGTGTTTCCGGCGTTGTTTTAGGTGGCTTAAGGATTGGTACAAGTTTGAATGATGTTATGGGATATGTCCGTAGGTTTGATTGAGGTCCCGGGGACCTCGGGTGTGTTTCGGATGCTCAACGGAGCATTTTGGAGTTTCAAGTGTTGCAGAAAATCCTTCAGCTGTGCAGGTCCCAATTTCTTCTTCGCGTTCGCGGTAACATCCACGCGTTCGCGTAGCTTTGGCCTTCTTCCTCTTCGCGTTCGCATCCTCCTCTACGCGTTCGCGTAGAGTAATTCTGGAGGATGACAAGTTTCTTCATTGCGTTCGCGATTAGTGCTCCGCGATCGCGTAGCTTCACACGTTTCTTAACCGCGTTCGCGTCAGGGCTGTCGCGTTCGCATAGACTTATTGGACTCCAAGGGCTGGGTTTGATTTTCATTCAATGCGTTCGCATGACCTATGTCGCGTTCGCGTAGTTCACTGAACCCAGGCCTTCGCGTTCGCATCAACTCCTTCGCGATCGCGAAGGGCATTTTTGGTCCCTTTATATTTTCCTTCTTCGCGAACGCGTGCTGCCTTTCGCGTTCGCGATGCTTTAGACCCCTGGGCAGTACTTAACATTTCAAAAACGAGGTTTTGCCATTTTTATCAAAACTCAAAGTTTGGAGCTCGGATTTGGGAGCAATTTCAAGGGTTTTTCAAGGGCAATCGCTGGGTAACGATTCTCTACTCTCCTATGACTAAAACCCATAATCTAATCGCAAATTCACCCTTTAATTTCGTGTTTTTGAATGGGAAGTGGGTAAACTTCTTAGACCTAACTATGGGGTGTTGAGGGGAGCATTTGACCTCCAATTTTGGAGATTTTTATATGGGTGGACTCGTGAGAGTACGAGGGTTCTGAAAATGTCAATTTCATTCGATTCCAAGACGTTGGCTTGAGGGGCATTTTGGTCATTTTACCTAATTTCTCGTCTTAGCTTTGAATTAAATAGTAGAATCAGTTGTTTGAGGTGTTATTTATGATATGTAATTGTATTGAATAGATTTGGGCCATTTGGAGTCGGATACTCGTGGCAAAAGTGTGATTTCGAGTTGATTTTGGAGCCAGTTCGAGGTAAGTGGCTTGTCTAACCTTGTGTGGGGAACCTTTCCCCTTAGGACATGATCCTTGATTGTTTGAATGCCTCGTACGTGAGGTGACGAGCGCGTACTTGAGCTAATTGTTGTAAACCCGTTTCTAGTTGGAGTATTTATATTGAGATACTATCTGTTTACTTGTTCATTTAAACTGTAGTTTTTAACCTGTGCTAGCTTAGGGAAGCATGCTTAGCTGACTTGCTTTCTTAATTGTTTAACTGTACTATTTGCACTCCGTGAAGCATGTTAGGTTAGAAATTAGTATTACTTGTGACGGTTTAGTATTTATTCTGAGATTATGAGCTTCTGTTGTGGTGTATTTTAAATTGGGACTACGGGACGACTTCCGGGGAGATCCCCCCCGTAATTGACTTATTCTGAAATGAAGGTGCGGGATACCAAGAGATCCCTGGCACGTGTTTCTATATATATATTGGGATACCAAGAGATCCCTGGCGCATATGATGAGGATACCGAGAGATCCTCGGGATACCAAGAGATCCCCGGCTGTTATTCCTGGTTGAGAGTAGTATTTTTCCTTGCATTGTTATCGTTACTATCTATTGTTGTTTGCTGTATTTATCCGGTTTAGATTTTTGCTGTAGACTTTATTCAGATTGTTTCCGTTATTTATTTATATATTATGCTTACCTCAGTAGGGCCCTGACCTTTCCTCGTCACTACCCAACCGAGGTTAGGCTTGGCACTTACTTAGTACCGCAGTGGTGTACTCATGCCCTTCCAGCGCATGTTTTTCATGTGCAGATCATCCAGGTACCTCTACTCAGGCGCACTATCCTTGAGGCGAGGAGACATACGGAGACTTCGAGGTATATCTGCAGCGTCCGCAGACCGAAGAGTCTTCTTCCTTATTCTAGTCTTAGAGTTGTAGTCCTTTCATACTTTGATGTAGTTATTCTGGAGATTAGAGTACTTATTGGATTTCTATTAGCCTGTGTTTCCCGTGAGTTTCCGGATTTTGGGATTTGGTTGTAGACTTCCGCTTATCCTTAGAGTTGTACAGGCCGGGCGGCCTTATACTCAGTTGTTATTTTTTTCATGTGTTCGGTTTTTAATTGATTTTTCCGCAGTATTATATTTTTCTGCAATACTTGGCTTACCTGGTCGTGGGGTCTAGGTGCCATCACGACATGTTCACGATCGGTGAACTAGGGTCGTGACACCACATGCATCAATATCACAATCCACCCGGCGTGGTCATATGCATCAATATCACAATTCGCCCGGCGTGGTCACAGACTACCAGTCCAATCCTTATCACACAGAAAGTAGATATACAAGAATACATGTATATGATCAGAGAACATCAATTTTCATACTCCTAGAATGGTATAAGTGACATGTGAAGGTATATGCATATGCAAAGTGTGTAATCATAGCTCAAATCTTGCAAATACATCACAAAAGTAGCTATTATCAGGTTCAATCGGGAAATTAACCTCGATGCATGTAACCTCGTACATGGCTCAAATAGCTCACAACATGGGTACAAATTTAAGAATCATCACAACATGAAGCTTAACAATCAATCCAAGACATATCATGGCCTAATCACTACCCCGGGCATGGAAAATACCGTGGTGCATGCTCATGGGCTCATGTTCTCACACGTGCGCCATCCCTAGTGTTTAGAAAGATCATCGGCGTGAGCGAAGTTCCATATGCGGAGTCGGACCTATTAAGAATGAGTTTGTAATAAGGTTCTTACTATGTCAATTCACGTACGACTCAATGTTTTAAAAGGCGGGGGCGTGAGGCGAAGCGTTTTTACCTCTGACGAGGCGAGGCGTAAGCCCTGAGACATGGGGCGTAAGCCCCAAGGATCTTTAAATTTTTACGAATTTCAAAAATTTTAAAATAGTATAAAATAAAAAATAAATATAAAAATTACATTAAAATCGCAAAATTATAACAAATAATCTATTTAAAATATTTATGAAGTATAATTCAACTGTGAATAATACGAAAAGTATGACATATATCATAATATGCAAGTTAGCTGCAACGTCATTACAACTCAAACATCAAAAGTAATGTATTCGATACGAAATCTTATATGTATCTCTCAAGTGTGTACTTCTGTTTGAATTTTGAAAATGTATTTTCAAAAGTTGAGTTTCGTAGCTTATTTGATATTTTCAGTTCATTTTGCAAATTAAACTAACACTTAAATCATTTTTGGCAAAAATTATATAATAAGTACTAACATGCTCATTCTTTTTCTGATAGATCCGCAACCTTATATATATATATATATATATATATATATATATATATATATATAGACACACACAGGTAAGGGGAATCCATGTTACCGACATTCATTTATAACAGCATTATAAGTAATATGACCATTGGAATAAAATTAATTACCTCCTTTGAGTCTAGTAAATCTCTAATGGAAAGACGTTGTGATTTTCAGCAATCCTTAGTGTTTACCTCGAAAATACGAGTAACAACTAAACCTGATTTATGGTTTTAAAGATACGTGATTTAGTTCAATACTAATTAATAACCAAAAAATCTGAAATATAAATGAAAGAAATAAGTAAAATCAAACCAGTATGTAAGCCGGTCTCGACCTCGAGCTAAGGTGATCTCGAGGTTGGTTAAAAACAGTAAAGTAAGAACAATTAAGTAAAGGGACGATTCTGATGAAGTATGAGCCAAAAAAGTAAGAGAGTATATTCTTTGCCAATGATAGATGATCTTTACAAATGATTGGGTCCCCTTTATATAATAGGGGAACACTAAATAAGGTACATTTCTATTTACAGTAAAGAATCATATTGGGACAACTATCTAACCGCCTAGTACAGATTCGTACAAATCTATTCCGGAATTTACGCCACGATCTTGGGGACCTGGCAGGAATCTTGCTCATTCTGTTACAAATCCATAACGACATTATCTCAAGGCTGGTCATATTAGGCTCCAACGTTCCCCGGTCCATAGCGAGTCTATTCCTCGACGCGAGTCTTTTGTCCTCGATACGAGCCTTCGAGCCCACAAAATCGGGGGCACCTGATTTCACTGTATACAGATAGTCCTCGCGTGTCATAGAGTAAAATAATAAGAAACCATTAGAACCTCGATTTTCTGGGGTCTCTGATGATGACGCCATTCCAGTGACGTAGGCACTCGAATTGACCGAAGCATCCTGTCGGTTCGCTTTCCCAAAACATTAAATGTGTGCCAGCGAACCGTCGCCGCTTATCTATGAATACGGGACTCCCCTTTTGAATTAAGAACTTTAATTCTTCATTGCATTCTCTCTGATCCCCTCTTCTCTTCATCTCTTTCTCTCACCACCTGCTTCCACTGCCCTTTAAGTGCCGAAAAACGCCAAGCTTTGCCACCTTCCTCATTTTTTAACCTAAAACCATGGAAAAAACCTCTAAATCAGTTCCTCAAAAAGAGAAGTCTTCTTCTTCCTCTTCCTGGCCGGCCAAACTCGTGGCCCCGACCCTTCACGAGATCATTCCTGTCCCTTGCGTGATAAAGAAAGATTTCAACATTGAAAATCCCCCCAATATCCCAAGTCGATGCAAACATGTATCTCGATACATTAGTTCAATATTGAAGAAGCATATCAAGGCCATGAAGAAGGACTGTGGCTGGGGAGACGAGGTCGTGGTATAGATCCCCGACCCCGAGGATAGCATTACTTCTCACATGGAGGGTTTTTTAAGTGTTTACACATACCACTTCACACTGGGTCCTCTTGATCCAGTAGTGATTGACTTTTCCAAAAAGTACGAGGTTACTCTCAGCCAGATCCATCCCTCCTTTTGGCGCATCGTGATTATGATGCGCTATTTCTCCAGCAAGGTCGAGCGGTTAGAGTTTACCCTCAACCATCTCATTCGGTTGTATCGGCCTCAACTGTTTCAAGGGCTCATCAAGCTTCAACGTCGATAAAAAAAGACCTTCTTTGCTAGTAACGACGAGGATAAACATCGAGGCTGGATGAGCCGGTTTGTCAGAGTGAGGACCTCGGACGTCATCCCCAAGGGAAAAATGGCATTCCTGCGGAGATGGAACTTCAATCGTAAGTGAAGTCCCTTTCTAAATACCCTCTCATATTTTTCTTCCGTGTTTCGTAATTGTAGACATGTGATTTTTGACCCTCCCCAAGATTTTTTATATTTTAGCATGTAAATATTTAATTTAGGCCTAATATCGTTATTTCAACTAATTTTGACTCTTTTACTTTATTCCGTTACAAAAAATGAAAATTACAAAAATATGTTAGTTTACGGATCTTTCATAAATTTAAACATACAAAAATAGTACCTTATTTTTATTTTTTATATAATCTTGAAAACACAAAAATAGTTTCAAAATAGTTTAGTTCAATTAATTAAGACTAGTTTTATATTTTGTAGGAAGAGTTAGTCTTGGGTTAGTTTGTCCCATTTTAATCTTGTAGTCCATTTTTTTAGTCTTTGGCTCAACTTTAAGGCCCAATAATACCAAACCCATACCCCTTAATCTAAAATCCCTCTCTATATAACCTAAAACTAGTCTAAAAAATAGTAGGCTCTAAGATCCCTAGGAGCTGAAAATACACAAAAAAATATGCTAGACCTGTACACACAAGAAAACTGATCCGCCGTTTTTGACCATTTTCAAATCCCCACCTGAATTCCATCGTCCTTTTCATTGAAATAAAACCTATATCCCTACTAAGCAAATCCGCCGTTTTGCCTAAAAATTAGACCCCCCACCGTACTGCTTCGTCTTGAACCCGACGTCCATACCCCTCCCTCACCTTTCATACACCAGTTGACCCCATCTTCTTCTTCCCATTCAAAAACTCACCCGATCTCCTCCTTCTCCAGCAAAAAATAACGATCAAAACCTTCAGCTACAGCCGTTTCTATCACTTGGGAACACCCTAAAACAGATCTGATCCCAAACGATCCCCTGCTGAACTTTAGCTTCTTCTACGCCTCAAGGACAAGACTAACGCCTAGGAGCCAAAAACACTGAAAAAGAGGATCAGCTAACCTAAGAGGAGGGAACAACCATGGAGATAGCAGTTGAACCCTTCAGCTGCTTTTGAACAAAAACCAGCGGACCTAACGCCTTCAACCCTTAACATCATCTTCAACTTCAGAACACCCACATCGCCATTTTCGGCTTCTCGCCTTTAAAACTCCATCGCACAGCACCCTAAGACTCCAGTAACGTCTTCTATTACCCAGCCGTAGAACCAGCTCCAAGTACACAAAAACAGTAGCTCAAACCAGTCCTCTTCAAGCACCAAAACACCTCCATCCGTTTGTTTTTTTTAAACTTTGGTTCGTATAGTTACTGTTATTTATCAACAAACGAAACACTGTCCATTAATGTTTTTGTCAGAAGATTTCGTAAGTGTGATGGGGTATTTGAGATTGAAATGAACTCTAATTTCAAAACGTGAGAACTGAGAAGGCTGAAAGACTATTTTGGTTGCTCGATTTCGGCGTGAACAGTGATTAAAGTGTGGGTTTGAATCCGTGTTTAGTTGAGTTTCCGGTGCTAATTCGGGTTCCGTCCGCGTTTCGTCATATTTTTTAGCATTAAACATTGAAATAACCAATTCTCTGGCTATATTGAGGTCCAATTCTTTTATCCTCTATTCGTTTTAATCAAGCTTAATGTTAATTATTTGGTTGGTGATCTGATCCCGTTGTTTCCGTAATAATTTTTTTCGTGGTTCTGAATTTGCTTGCTCGGTTATCTGCTGGTGTTTACTCGAATTTGTTATAGCTGAACATGATGTTGTCACAATATAGATATTGGGTCGTTATTCATCAACTGAACTACATCAAATTAGATTAAAGGGGCTTAGGTGTGCAATTCATGTGACCATGCCATAATTTTGAATAATAATGAAATAAACATGTTGCAAACCCGGGTGTGCATTTCATGTGACCCGACTTCAATTTCCAACAAGGCTAAATAGAACGTGTCGTGAACCACGGGTGCATTTCATGTAGCGTGGCTTACGATGTGTTTTAAATAACCTTGAATTTTCCTGAAATATTAAAAGTGGCTAAAAAGTTAAAAATTTACGATAAGTTTAATACGTGTAAAAGATCAGATAATTAGGCCAATAATAATAGTTGAGCGACCGTGCTAAAACCACGGAACCCGGGAATGCCTAACACCTTCTCCCCGAGTTAACAGAATTCCTTACCCGGATTTTTGTGTTCACGGACTATAAAACAGAGTCAATCTTTCCTCGATTCGGGATTTGAACCGGTGACTTGGGATACCATAAAACATCCCAAGTGGCGACTCTGAATTTAATATAAATAATCCCGTTTCGATTGTCACTTAAATTGAAAAAAACTCCCTTACACCCTTTGGGGTGGTAAAAAGGAGGTGTGACAGTAATGCATTTACCTTTTTTGTAGTTGTTTCTTGGATGTCCCATGTGATCACCGACCTCGAGGACTAGGTCAAAAAATTAGCTTCAACCTCCTCGTATGATGAGCGCAAATGGCGCGACTTATCGAGGGGCAAATGGGAGGCCAAGTACTATGGTTTGTTCTCCTCCCAGGTTTTCCGATACTCTTCTTTTACTAGAGATGTTTTCCACACTCATGCCTATCTATGGAGGCATTAGAGACGTTTCTGAAATGAGGCTAGCCCTACCCGGGGGATAGACCGAGTCCCCGATTCCAAAATTAGGGAAAGACCACAAGAGAAAGAGGGCTTCGAAGCCCGAAGACTCCCAGGATGAGAAGTCCCCTACTAGAAATCAGAGGAGGAAACTTATTCATGTGGACGTGGATTCGGTCTACCAGTTCCTGGATGATGAAGAAAACAAGGGCGAAGAATCGTGCTAGTTCCCCGAACTAGGAAACCAGTCGAGACAGCCAAGCGCTCGGAATTGGAGATCTTGCCTCGTGGTGAGGAAACTCCGAAGAAAGACTCGAGAAAATCTCTCGACCCCTGAGATCGAGATCATTCCCCCGCCTTCAATAAGTACACCGGACGGGACAAGTGCCGAGAATCCCAAAGCTAATCAGAGCTCCCTAGTGAGGAGCTGGGGGCTGTGGCAATAGGTCATTCCCCTTCTTTACCATCTTACTCCGAGGAAGCGATAAAGGAAGCTCAAGCTCTGTGAACACCCGACCCGAGTAGGGTCCTCGAAGAAGATTCTTTCTTGGATTGTTTCACTGGGGTCGATGATGCTTCCGACCTTAATGACGCATCCACCCTCTTCGAAGAGGCTCATCGTCTCTTCTCTCGGGTAAAGACCAACTTTTATTGTTGTAATCATCTTTCTTCTCTCCTTCTCTTGACTGATATCCCTTTGTTTTATGCGTAGGACATTATCAAGTTTAGGGCCGAGCTAAGCAACGTGAGGCCTAGCTCAGGAAGGCTTCAGATGAAGAGAAGGCCCTGAGGCTGATTTGTAGGCAAAAGGAGGAGGAACTCAAGGACTTTTGGGCTGATTTGGCCAAAGCTCGAAAAAACGAGACCGAGCTAGACAAGCAGGTAACCGTGATTTTGAGAGAGTATGGTCTTCTTGGCCTTACTGTGGAGGCCAACACTTCAATGTCTCAGTTGCAGCAAAGTTGAAGGTGATTGGGTAGCTTCGGGGCGAGGTCAATCAGGTTAAGGCTGACTGCCACCGATGGAAGGAGAACATGGACCGAATTGCTGCTGATAAAGAAGCCGCTCTAGCTCAACTGGCCTCAACTGAGACTTAGCTCCGAGGTATCAAAGTGAAAAATTTGGCCTAGGACAAGAAGATCGAGGAGCTCGAGATAAAAATTGCTGAAGCCAGGGGCGAGGTTGCTGAGGCTAAGGCTGAAATTGAGAAGATGAAGGCCATGACTGATAAAACCGTCATTGGATACTTAAGGGATGCCGAGGCCGTTCAAGCGGAGTTAAGGGAGGACTCTGACCGGGGGAAGTGGGTCAGCGAGTTGGCCAAGTGTCAAGCCTGGTGGAACACCCTCTAAGCGATTCACGCTCGAGGTTTTGACCTCACCAGCGAGATAGTCCAAGCTAAAGCACTTGAGGCTGATGCCAAGTTCCTCATTTCCTATGATGATGAAGATTCTGTTAGTGGATCTGAGGGCGAGGGAGACGAGGAAGGAGTCCCTGAGGAGGAGGTTCCCGAAGAAGCGGCTCTCGAGGATGCAGCTCCCGAGGATCTGGCCTCCAAAGTATATTAGGTCCTTAGGGTTTCGTTTTTGTTTCTTGGTTTTTGTGTAAGGATCCTCATGGGTACTGTAAATACCCTTTTATAAATATAAAGAATTTCCTTTTCTTCATCTCTGATGTATTGTATTCTACTTTGTCTTTAGTTTGTGGAAAATTTTAATAACTTCAATGATCAAGAGAACATCGGCATGGATTCTGAATAACAAACCGTTAGTTTTTTTAATAATCAATGGGTGATCTTCAAACTTATAAAAGAATACCTCTTAAAGTTTTTTGTTAAGCCTCGAGCTAAGCTTAAGTCGATTTAACGCGAGCTCGGGATGATAAAACTCTTGAGTCCGAGTTGTGTGAGAGCGAGGTATTGAACTCTACATGCTTCGGCCCTTAGGCTCTTTTATATTGGCCCTTAGGCTCTTTTAGGTCGGCCCTTAGGCTCTTTAAGTTGGACCAATTTGGCCTCTAGGATGGCTATAACTTCTCCCTCTTTTCGGCTAAAAGACATAGTGAAAATGTCTTTATGCCTTAGCATGTATTTTTTGTACCCGTTGGGTTTTTCAAAGGTTCGACCGATCGGAACCTCATTTGTAATCCGTTGGTGTTATGATAATCGAATACCTCTTAAGGCTTTTTCGAAGGCTGATGTTATCGAAGTCATTAAATTATTCGGGGCTGATTTTATCGAAGCCCTTTATTATTTGCTTTTGCCGAGGGTAGCCTGATTTAATCGGTTTTTCAAAGTGTTTGAAGGCCTTTAATTTATGGCAGAAGTGGACGTCTCCGAGTCGCACTATTTCGTCCGTAGCCTTTTTATATGACCGTAGTCTTTAATATGCCCGTAGCCTTCAGGTATGTCTCTTGGACTTGTTTCCCGATAACCTTTCGAACTTGTTCGAAAGGTTAGTCCCCGAATATGATGGCCTTGGCCTTTATATCTAGGGGATGCCTCTTTGAGGTCTTATGAATTCGAGTTTTTGATGATTCGGATGTGTCGATGACAATCCCCGAGTATTCGAGGTGTATTTGCGTTCTGGCCCTTGAGCCGTTTCTCATAGAATTAAAAGTATGAAGCTCGTATAATAGTAGACTTCTTTGAGACACAAAGTGTTTTGATATAGAAAGAATGTTTCTTTGAATAATGCGTACATGTTTTGCCATCGGGACTCGATTGTTCTATATGAACACGGTTCATCTGATCGTTTGGCCCATTACAAAGTTCTCCTATCGAGTCCCTCTTTGGCGTGAAGTATTTTACTCGAAAGTATAACCTCCGAGGGTGATGCCCCTTAGTATTAGAGGTTGATTCAAAGAAGCCTTGAATACTGTTGAGTTCTCCTTAGGTAGCACATAGTTTTTGCTTCGTTAAAAAACTCGCCGGTAAAAGCCATTTTGGACAAAATCCGTTCTGAGGGAAAAAGAGTGCAACGCGTGCTTTGAAACCTAAGGCCTTTGTGTATAAAGGTTCCCTCGATATCTTCGATCAAACACCTGCAATGGGTTAATTTTAAATTCAAATGGACAAAAGGAGAAAGTCATACCTTAGCAATAGTATCTCTTGAGTAGTGATACATTCCAATTGTTCGGCAGTTGTTCGACTTCCATCGTGCTAAGTTTGTAAGATCCTTTACCGACAGCTTCGATGACTCGATACGGTCCTTCCCAATTCGGGCCCAGTTTCCCTTCATTCGGGTCTCGAGTATTGAGGGTGACCTTCCATAGAACTAAATCACCGGTTCCGAAGTGTCGAAGGTTAGTCCTTCTATTATAATCTCTCTCTATTCTTTGTTTCTGCGCTGCCATCCGAACAAGTGTTGCTTCTCGTTTTTCATCTAATAGCTCGAGGCTAGTATTCATAGCCTCGTGATTTGACTCCTCCGATGCATGTCGAAATCCCTCTAACTCAACCAAGTCAAGAAGGTCACCAAGCGCAAAAGTATTGCCACAAAATACCTGTAGAGTCTCACCACCAAATTAAAAGTTTGCCAGATTGTCTTATCATTGATATCCTGAGTAGACTTCCGTTAGATTACCTTGTTAGATTTCAAAGGGATTGTAGGGATTTGAGAGCTTTGATCTCATCACACGATTTTGCCACCGTACATCTCAGTAGAGCTAGACCCATGCTTCTCATACATGATTATTTCAAGAGTACCAAGAACGGGTAGCAACTATATGTGTTTGGTGCTGAACATCTTAATGGGAAGAATGTGTTGAGGAAACTTCATCTCAGACCTGAGCTTATGATAAAAAATAAGCGTTGGGAACAACCCCCAACTCTTCAATGCTCTTGTCAAGGAGTTCTTCTGTTTGCTGATCCCATGTGCCCTACTTATTATGCTTTGAACCCGATAACACAAGAGGAAGTAACCATAAAACATGCACCGGAACCCGAAAAACCGTGTGCTCTTTTTTTTGTCCATTAACAAGACAATTCAAAATTCTTTATGTACAAGCACAAGGGAGTTTGTGTCAGTATTTTGTATACATGTTGAAGACTCAAACGTGGAGAAAAATCCATTCATCGTCCACTTTCAACTTTTTGCCATATCGTAACTCTCACGCGGTTGTTAATGGAGCATTGCATTGGATCATGTATACTGATTTTGGAAAAGAAGGAATTCCTCCTTCTGCGAATGGAATCATGGTATATAGAATGGATAAGGAAGAACTCTCAGCTATGCCTCAATCTGGAAGTGTGTGTACCTCAAAGAAAGTGCATACAACTATGACTCTTTTAGTGAAGGGAAACTGTTTGTCTTTCTGTCACTTGCTTGTCTTTGAATATGCAGTGGATATATGGATCTTGGAAGACTATGAAATGAGGGTATGAAACAAAAGGTACAAGGTTAATCTCTTTGACGAGAAAATTTTTTCTTTTAGTTTGCCTTATATCCTCCCCGGGTCAACATCTATAGACGTGTATTGGTGGATAATGCTTATTAACATCCAAGGCGGTGAACTTCTCTTTTACCTGCGCGATAGAGGTTTATTTTCTTATAATTTAGATCATAAAACTGTGAAGATACTTGAATTGCCGCAACTGAAAAGGTTCTATGTTTGTAGGACTTATATAAACAGCCTACTGGCAATAGCTTAACTCTCCTCGCTTTTTATTGTTATTCTTAATCTTTCTAATTTTGGTGCTTTGTTAAGTTATCAAATACCGTTCTTAGTGGAGGTTCAATGTGTTTCTACTTTTCTTGCACTGGAATTGGAAAAACTCTAAATTTTAGGTGTCCTATAACCTATCCTAGTTTTCTTAATTGTTGGATCTCCATATCCTGCTGATATACTAAGTACCCTATTTTCTTTGAGCCACTTAATTGTTATAAGTGTTCATGATGTAGCATCGCTTATTTTACAACTTTATCGCAAATGTAGTCGTAATCAGTGCAAATCCGTTGTGCGTTGCTCGATCCTACACTAAGATAAATTTTATTCTATATCATAACGGGCAATATTTATTTTGCAAAGTCTATAAATCTTCATTTTATAACAAAACACGGGAATTACACTATCAAAGTAATATCATATATATTTCTGTTTAATCTTAAAATTGGATAACAATTAAACTTATAATGAGATTTTAAGGACACGTGATTTCACGTAATAACAACTGATAAATATAAAGATTAGTGATAGAAATTAACAACAAACTAACACAAACCAGTGTTGAAACAGTATTCAACCCTCGAGTAAGAATACTCTCGAGCTGATTGATGCCAGAACAAGTAAAAATAAGGCAAGCTGATGAACAAGAGAATATAAGCTAAATGAGTGTTATATAGCATTGATATGCGAGAATGTAAGTTGATTACAAATGGTTGAGACCCTATTTATATAGTAGAGGAATCCTATTTATGGTATAATTCTAATTACATAAGGAAATCCCATAATTAGCTAAATAACTGTCCATGATTTGATCTGTTCCGATATTTCCACCGTGATCCTCGACCAGTCACGGATACCTCACCTTTCCGTTATTATGCTATTTCGGTCTTTCTCGAGTTCGATCCCAATCTCTACTAGTCTCGATCTCTACAGGTACCTCGTATCCCAAACTCGGTACCTTATCCTCGAACCTCGTCCTGACATGCTATGGGGCCGATCTTCGATCTATCCTCCTGGTCTCGGTTAATCAACTGATGTTCTAAACGTCAACACCACATAAGAGGTGGGGGGTGATTTGTGTGGTACTCAATTTTCGCTCTAGAAGAACTTGGTTCTTCTAGGTGTACTTACTGCTACTGTTTGCGGAATAAAAAGTACATAAAATAAAGAACACAGAGTTTTTTACGTGGAAAACACCTGGCTCAAAAGGTGAAAAAACCACGACCTATTACTCAGTAGGATTTTCCCAAACTTCCACTAAAATTACTAAGCCAAAACAGCATTTACAAAACTCTTGTAAACCTAAGGATTAAACTCTAATCCCGTTGTGGCACACAGCCTCAGCTATTGCAACAACTTCAAGTTAACTCTAACTTGAACACTCAAAGTACCTAATACAATTGCTTCTATGAAAGCTGAAAGGTACAAGTTTAAATCACCTACTACAATTCAACTAGAATAAAAGAAAGACAAAATCGAATTAGTTCTTCTATCTTGTCCAAGTAACTTCAGGAATGCACACTTGAATCTCACATAAATTGCTTGCAAAATTGCCTCGCTCTTTTGCTCTCAATTTAGTTTAACTTCCGCGTTTGTGCAAAATCTGTAAAAGAGAACAATCGCTGTTATTTAATGAGTTAGTAATTAGAGTTTGATTAAGACTCAATTGCTGATCTTCCATCGAAGTTGAGTCCTTGAACAACACAAATTTCAACCCTATCCTTTATCCAGAATGTGTTCTCTTCTCATAAGGAGACTTTCACTCCTTATCCAATATGCAACCTTTTCGATCAGTTGAGGAGATATTGCTGCTTGACCACTGAGACTTCTTCATGTGTATCTCACATGTATAGGTTTATAAACACTGTGCCTCACGTGATGGACCTGGTCCATGACTGAGTTCATTTGTCATTCTTCAAAACTTCACCTGAACTTAGGCCAACAAATTCACCCTTTTTGATGATGACAAACTCTATGCTTTTACTGATAAAAAAATCTGTAAGAACTCAGCTTAACCATCAACACTTAACTTACAATTTTAACTTATCATCAAGGACCAGATTTAATTAGGTTATAAATATCACATTTTTCAGAATAAAGAGTACAGCACAATATCTCTTCCCCTTTTTGGCATCATCGAAAAGTTGTATACCCAATGTGAATCCCAGATTTTAATAATTACTCATAGCTACTAAGGCAAATGCAAGTGAAAACATGAATTAAATTATCAATAATCAACAAATATAATTGAACTATTAAGATCAAAAGCTGCAAAGAACAAGAGAAACAGCAGTTGTCATTGATAAGGATATGTTTCCACAAACAAACCACAAAAAGAAAGAAATAACTTCCAAAACATGAGCAAAAAAACCTGAAACATCCCTAAATCGGGTCACTGAGGTCACTGGGGGTTACTAGACTGGATCTAAAGACAAGTGCTGGAAGGCTTAGGGCTTGGAAGAACTAGATGGTTGAGATTGGAAAAGGTTTAGCATATTCTGAAGCATTCCTTCACTCTTCTCCTTTTCTTTTGCTAGCTCAGTTCTAAGGCCATCTCTCTCATTCTCCAATTCAGCCACACGTGCCTTGTGCCTAGCAATTTCCTCATACTTAGTTCCACACTCCTGAACCAAGGCCCTAACCTTGCTGTTGATGGGTGTCTTCAGAGATGAACCAGGTTCAACTGGGGTGGCATTGACTGGATAGTCACAAGCTAGAAGAGTCTTGACGCCAAAATGTTCCTTGCTTGATACCATCTCCCATTTCTTCAAAGGCACATTCAGCCTGTCCAGAATAGTAGTCAATATGAACCCATATGGAGTGGCATGAGCCTTGGAGCCATTTATGACCCTCTCTAGTAATTTGACAATAAAAGCAGGCAAATTGATATGCATTCCTCTCACAAGGCACTCCATAAGAACCAGGTCCATATAGTCGGCAGTGTGCCTTCTCTCCTGTCTGGACAGTAGACACTTGTTGACAAACTCAAACAGGACCTTGTGCTCAGGCCTCATCTCACTTTTCTGCACAAACCTGGCTTCAGGCACATCTTTAGCAGCTTTAGCATCACAGAAATTCCTAGTGATTTGAAGAGCAGTAGGGAGAGATTCCAGACATGGCCACCTTTGCCTTGTATAGCCATCATACCCTTCACTAGGTATGTCCAGAATCTCACCCAGTTTGAGTGCATCAAACTCCACTTTTACTCCTTTCACCAGGCTAGTGACTACCCCATTCTTCACAGCGGCATTTGCCATAAACTCAATCAGTTCTTTCCTGGCCAGCCTTCCATCCATTTCAAGGACCATGTCCTTCCACCCTTGTGCAGTAAGAGCATCCACCAACCTCCTCATTCCTGGTTCATCCAGGTCTTTCAGCAGCCTACCTTTCAAAAAAATTCTTTTGCCAAAGATGGCAAACCTGTCTTGTTCTTTCTCAGATTCCTCCTCTTCTTCTTCACCACTCCATTCTTCATCTTCCTCAGTAATTTTCACCTGCTTGCCTTTTACTGCAGATCTGGTTCTTTTGGCCAAAGAGGGTTCGACAAGTACAGGTACAGAGGAAGACTTCTTTGAAGAAGTCCTGGAACTTTTTGGTTTGGGTGTTGGAACCTATTCAGTTGTTCCTCTTTCTTGATGGACCAGTTCCATCTCCTTTTCTTCTTCTAGTACTTCAGAGCTTTCTACAACCTTTGCTTTTCCCTTCTCCCTCTTTTTCTTCTTGCTTTCTTCTAGAGCTTTCTCTAACTCCGCTTCACTTTGTTTGACCCTGCTTGTGGTAGCTCTTCCCTTAGGCATTGAAGGGACAGTAGGTTTTGGGGATGAAGTTTTGCTTTTCTTGGTAGGCTTGAAAGCAGTTGGAGCCTTTTGTGAAGAAGCTTTGCGCTTCTTTGGATCATAACTGGCCCCAACCCTCTTCAGAATATCAGTCAGAGTTTCCGGATGAACAATTTTCTTGTTCTTGTAGATGAACAAGCCCCTTCTTCAATACTCCACAGATAGCAAGAACTTTTTTTCCCATCCCCCTCACCCGCTCCTCCTCTCTCAGTAGAAGATACCACACAAGAACTTACCTCACCAGGGGTTTCTTGAATTTTCTCTGTGTCAGAAGACCCATGTTCTTCACCTTCACTGGCAGAAATAAAAGCTTCAGACTTAGAGCTGGAGTCAGATTTGTGAGCAGGGCTTTCGGATGTGTTAGTGGGGGATGCTGGTGGGGGAGTGTCAGGATTATCTTGGGGGTTAGACATGTAATTCCAGTCTCTTAGTAGTTTTTCATATAGAATTCTCTTGAACATGCCTCAAATGCCATAATAGAAAAACTTTGTAAGAGATCAATGAGTCATATATACACATGTCACAGGAGTATACTAATTAAAGTATGAAACTGAGTAAGAATTGATCTAGGTATTTACACAAAGTTAGAACTCCTAACCAAAATACAATTTTTTCAATTTTTTTTCTATTTTTTATTGCATTCTGAACTGGACCTATTAGGTGATCTTAATCATCCCTAATTCCAACCTATTCCTCTCAATGTTTTCTCTACTCAGTGCTTTAGTGAATATGTCAGCTATTTGTTTATCCGTAGCACAGAATTCTATTGAAATTAATCCTTTCTCATAGTTATCTCTTAAGAAGTGGTGTCTAACATCTATGTGCTTAGTCCTCTTATGATGAACAAGGTTCTTTGTCATACTTATAGCACTAGTGTTATCACAGAATATTGTAATACATCCCACTTCAATTCCAAAATCTACCAACTGTTGTTTGATCCATAGTAATTGAGCACAACAAGAAGTAGCAGCAACATACTCAGCTTCAGCAGTAGATAGGGCCACTGAGTTTTGCTTTTTGGTAGCCCATGACACAAAACATGAACCAAGGAAGTGTGCCACACCTGATGTGCTCTTCCTATCCACTAGAACCTGTATAGGTATCCTCTTGACAGCAGTCAAGTGAGACTCTTTTGGATTTGCCTGAAAACGAGCACAAAGCCCTACACTAAAAATAATGTCAGGTCTGCTGGCAGTAAGATACAGGAGTGAACCAATCATACCCCTATACATCTTTTGATCAACTGATGAACCAGGTTCATTAACATATAATTTAGTGGCAGTTGCAATGGGTGTGTCTATTTCTTTAGATTCCTCCATTTTAAACTTTTTGATTAGCTCTTTTGTATACTTCTGCTAAAGGATCATGGTTCCATTTGGACTTTGTTTGATTTGCAAGCCTAAGAAGAAGTTAAGCTCACCCATCATGCTCATTTCAAACTCACTTCCCATTAATTTTGCAAAGTCCTTACTTAGCTTATAAGTGGTGGCCCCAAAGATTATGTCATCAACATAAATTTGTACAACAAGAAGATCCTTACCTTTTTCCCTTAAGAATAAGGTACTATCAATTTTACCTCTTTTGTACCCATGCTCCAGCAGGAATTTGGACAATCTTTCATACCATGCTCTTGGGGCCTGCTTGAGTCCATAGAGAGCCTTGTCTAACTTGTACACATGCTCAGGACATTCCTTGCTTTCAAACCTTGGAGGTTGTTTTACAAACACTTCTTCTTTCAGGTAACCATTCAGGAAGGCACTTTTAGCATCCATATGTGTGCTGCAAAGGCTATGAGAAGTCTGATTGCCTCTAGTCTTGCAACTGGAGCAAAAGTCTCATCATGGTCTATGCCCTCCTCTTGGCTGTAACCTTGGACCACCAATCTTGCCTTGTTTCTTGTAACTGTTCCATCTTCATCAAGTTTGTTTTTGAAGACCCATTTTGTACCAATGACTTATCTGCCCTTGGGTCTTGGAACTAGATGCCAAACTTGACTTCTTTCAAACTGGTTGAGTTCATCCTGCATTACATTCACCCAATCTGCATCCTGCAAAGCTTCAACAACATTTTTAGGTTCAATAATAGATAGAAAAGCATCAAAAGCACACATATTCTTTAATTGTGATCTAGTTTTAACTCTAGATGTTGGATCAATGATAATGTTCTCAATGGGATGAGAACTTTGTTACTTGTGAGGTTTCACAACCAACTGGTTTCTGCTAGATGTTTCTCCCATGTTTTGTTTCTGAGGAACAAGGTTATGAATAGGTTCCTTTAAGGGATTTATTTCAGTTCCTCTTTTATTAGTTCCCCCTGTCAGGTTGCCCTGTATGGAAGAACCTGTTCCATCACCCGTTACTTTTGTTGGTGCCACTTTGACCTGAGTTGATGCTTCAGTCAAGTCCTTTACCAATCCAATGGCTTCATCTTCGTGTTCCTATCTCTCAGAAAGAATGTTAGTTTCATCAAATACTACATGCACACTTTCTTCTACACACAAAGTTCTTTTGTTAAACACTTTATATGCTTTGCTATGTGAAGAATATCCCAAGAATACTCCCTCATCACTTCTGGGATCAATCTTACCTAGGGAGTCTTTTCCATTGTTGTGCACATAGCACTTACAACCGAATGCCCTAAGATGAGATATATTTGGTTTTCTCCCTTTAAGTAACTCATAGGGAGTCTTCTATACAAGAGGTCTAGTCATGCATCTATTGATTATATAACATGCAGTGTTTACAGCCTCTGCCCAGAAGTTGTGAGGCACTTTACTAGAAAGTAGCATGGTCCCAGCCATGTCCTCAAGGGTCCTGTTCTTTCTTTCAACTACTCCATTTTGCTGAGGAGTCCTAGGGGCAGATAAGTTATGATCTATTCCATTTTCATCACAGTATTCAGCAAACTTTGCATTATCAAATTCAGTTCCATGATCAGACCTAATGGATGCAAGTTGATTTCCTATCTGTTCTGAGTTTTTCTAACAAAAGTAGTAAACATATCAAATGCTTCATCTTTAGATGTTAGAAATAGTACCCAGGTAAATCTAGAATAATCATCAACAAGTACCATTACATATTTCTTTCCACCTCTGCTCATTGTTTTCATTGGACCACAAAGATCCATATGCACCAGTTCCAACGACTTGGACGTGCTTACCATTTTCTTGGATTTGAAGGATGATCTTACCTGCTTCCCCCTTGCACATGCGTCACAAACTTTGTCTTCCTTGAACTTGATGTTGGGTAACCCTATCACCATGTCCTTGGAGACTAATTTGTTTAGCTGATTCAGACTTGCATGACCAAGTCTTTTGTGCCATAGGAGGGGATCATTAACCAACACACTTAGGCAAGTGAGTTCGTTTTCTGACAGAGTGGACAAATCTACAATGTAAATATTGTTCACTCTTTTTCCCTGCAAAATAATCTTGTCAGTGGTAAGGTTAATCACAAAGCATTTGGTAGAGGTGAAAGCTACAAGATTACCTCTGTCACACAGTTGTGACACACTTATTAGGCTATATTTCAAGCCATCTATCAAGTAGACATTCTCTATGGAATGAGAATCTGTCTTACCTACCTTTCCAACCCCAATGATCTCACCTTTCTTTCCATTACCAAAGGAGACATTACCTCATTTTAAGTTCTCAAGTGAAAGGAACTGGTCCTTGTTCCCAGTCATATGTTTTGAGCAACCACTATCCATATACCATATTTGGCTGCATCCTTTCACTTGGACATACAAAAGAAATCAGGGGTTAGTCTTAGGAACCCAAACTAGTTTGGGTCTCTTTCTATAGGCAAAAGGATGAGTCAAATTCCTTCTTGCCCATCCAGGAAGCTTACTTTTCTCTTGAACAAAAGCTTTGTTCTTTTGACTGGCCTTTACTTTTGCATAACATTCATTTTTTGTAATGGCCAGTCTTGCCACAGTGTGTGCATATTTTATTCTCAGAAAGTGTGAGGTACTTGCTTTTAGGGTCCTACTTTGGTGCTTGAGTCCCATAGCCAAGTCCTCTTTTGTTGCTACTGTGATGCTCTTGCAACCAAGAGTGTGCATCAGAGGCCTTGTTCCATTTGCAAGTTCTGTCTAGTTCATGTTTCACTTTTCCTAGATCTTCTTTTAGGACTTTAATTAGTTCATCCTTTTTATACAATTCATCCTTCATTATTCCTAAGTTTTCCTCTAGAGTGAGATATGTGTGATCAGGTTTCTTCTTTCCAGTTCCTAGTTTCAATTTTAAGTTTTCAGACCTAAGTTCTAGCACATTGGTGTCAAGTTCAAGAACCTGGTTCTTAACCTTAGCATTTTGGCTATCACACTCATTAGACCAAGACTCTAAGATTTTGCATTTTGCTTTTAGGATCACACATTCCTTAGACAGTTCTTCCTTCTCATTGTTAATTGTCTCAGACTCATCAATAAAATCTAGTAATAGCTCAGCCAGCTTTTCTTTAGACAGAAATTTAATTTTGTCTTTGAGATGAAGAATACTCATCAATAATTATGCAAATTCATTAATGTATGCTCAATTACTCATTCCAATCCAATTCCCAACAATTCCTAACCCCGATCGAAAAGTTGACAAAAATGCCCTCGAGCCCACGTGTCCGGATTCCGAAATTTTTTGAAGATAAGGTTTACCCATGAACTCACGAACTCAAATATATGATTTTCCCTTAATTCCATATCCAAAATCGTGGTCAATTTCCAAGATATCAATTTCCTAGGTTTCCCCTCAAAACCCCAAGTTTTCTACAAATTTTCATGTCCAAATCCGTATATAATCATGTATTTAACTCAAAACTAGCATAAATTACTTACCTCCTGCTTGGTGGTGAAAATGGCACCTCAAAGTTGCTCCAAAATCGGCTCCAATGGAAGAAAATAGGGTTGAAATGAACCCAACCCCCGATTTAAAAGAACCTCACTGCGTCTAGCATTTCTGCACTTGCGGTCCCTTGACCGCTTCTACGGTTCCGCAGGTGCGAGCCACTCTACCGCTTCTGCGGTTTCTTCCAGGCTCTCTTTTTCCGCTTCTGCGCCTTGTCCAATGCAGGTGCGGTCCCGCTTCTACGGCTCTAGGGCCGCATCTGCGATCTCTTCACTTCTAGCCAAAACCGCATATGTGGCTCTTCTAGCCACTTCTGTGGCTCCGCACCTGCGGCCCAATTCTCGCAGGTGCGGTTATACCAGCAACCAGCAACTTCTGCCTTCCAAAAATTCCATTTTCGATCTGTTAACCATCCGGAATCCACCCGAGGCCCCCGGGACCCCAACCAATCCCAAAACACATTACGGACTTGCTCGAGGTCTCAAATCATATCAAACAACGCTAAAATCATGAATCGACCTCCAATCCAAGCTTTATGAACTTTAAAATTTCAAACTTCTACTTTCGATGTTTAAACCTATCACATCCGATTGATTCCAAGTTTTGCACACAAGTCATATTCGACATTATGGACCTACTCCAACTTTCGGAATCGGATTACGACCCCGATATCAAAAAGTCTACTTCCGGTCAAGCTTCTCAAAAACCTTCAAATTTCTATCTTTAGCCAAATGGCTCCATAATGCTCCACGGTCATCTGAATTCACTTTCGATCGCTCTCCCAACTCCATAATCACCATACGGAGCTACTCCCAAACTCGGAATCCCAAATGGACATTGATAACACTGAAATGCACTTCAACCCAAACTTATGAAATTTCTTCCAATATGCTAACTTCCACAATTGGTGCCAAACGCTCCCGGGTTATCCAAAACCCGATCCGGGCATACGCCCAAGTCCGAAATCGTCATACGAACTTGTTGGAACCTTCAGGTCCTGATTCCAACGTCATTTACTATGAAATCCAATCCTAATCAATTCTCTCAACTTAAAGCTTCCAAAAT
Organism: Nicotiana attenuata; assembly: GCF_001879085.1. Lineage (NCBI taxonomy): Eukaryota > Viridiplantae > Streptophyta > Magnoliopsida > Solanales > Solanaceae > Nicotiana > Nicotiana attenuata. The sequence continues at coordinate 123,063 of NW_017672747.1, read as the reverse complement.
GAGAATTTCCTCTCCAAGTCAACTCCGAACTTCCCGTAATTTAATTTCGACCACGCGTACAAGTCATGATGCCTGAATTAAAGCTGCTCATGGCCTCGAACTGCTAAACGGCATGCTAGGCTCAAAATGATCGGCTAGGTCGTTACATCCTCTCCCACTTAAACATACGTTCATCCTCGAACGTGCTAGGAACTGTGCTGGGGTTATTTGGAATCACTGCTTAATACTTCGTGCACCTACCCATGCTACCACAACTCAGTTGGGCATATCAGCTCGATCAAATCTAAAGATAACCTCTTTCATTAAGGCAAATAAGCATTAGATCCCAGTTTTAACATCCGAATTTCTCTGCCAGGCCTACTTTCAACATATGAACACCGTATCGGTCACCACACGTTGTACCAGAACATTACTGCACACCCTTGCTGAATTTACACCATGCACCCCATCATTCACAAGACCATAATAACACTTTCTGATCATAATAGTCGACATTTCCCGAATCTGATGCTCACAATGCACCCCATGACCTACATAGGTCTTGCTCTAACTCTTACAGTACCGTCACGACGGAAAAGATGCGTAGAAATTCATAACCAACTGCCGAATCAACGATTCATAGGGTCTGTACTCCCGTCAAGAACCATCACCTCTTTCTGAACCAAATAGTGGTCTTTGCTCCTTAATATACTTCATATATTCAGATTGCAGTGATCCTAAGTCCAATGATCTCGTCTCACCCAGTACGAACTGCTCAGGCAATAAGCCACCCCGGACATGGTCAAAAGTCTCATATGATAACCCAACGTGCCAATAGGCTACCAATTCAAACGTGATATAAAAGGAAAACGAATTCTGAAAAGGAAATCCAATTACCCTGCTAGCAAATCACACATGCAACGTGGGCACACAGCTAATATGAGTTTTCCTTAGAAAATAGGAGACAAAACACATAAAAACAGATATAGGGAACTGTACTCAATCATCACACTGTTGTGGCGTGCAACCCGATCTGTACATATAACTCACATAAGGAGATACACATCGAGCTAAATTGCTCATTATGACAAAATACTGAATATCAGTCACAACCATGCTAAGTGCATAATACCATCCCTGGGAGACATATAGTGCCATAAGCTACAAAACTCATGCACAACTGAGGTGCGATTAACGATCTGAATCTCGAGAGCCCTCATGTTCGCATGACATCATCTCTCCGCAGAACCTCCACACATGATCAATTTGCCAAGCCGTCTCACAACTCACACGGCGTAATGTATCATTACATGAAATATCTGACGATGATATAGCACCCTGATTACTCCTCCATAAGGAGCACATTACTGAAATGAACACATTTGGCCTGATATAGTACCCATGTTCACATTAAATCCCCCCACAGACCTCAAGCTAGTCCTGATCATGCTGCACTAGGCTAATAACCTTGCAAAGGTCCATAATAACTCCCCTTTCTCTCATAACACATAAGATCAACCATCATAACCGGAGTAATCATCCGCAGTTCATAACCCAATAAATCGAGTTCCCTCCAGGCATCAATCCTCAAATTTACGATGTCACCACAATCCGCATACTTGGTTTAACTCTTCAACAAATAAAGTAGCTACAGGCCACACTTATACGACCTTTCTATGGGGCTCGCTCCCACGATCTTCTGTAATAGATAACAAGCCTGCACATCCAAACCACCGGCTGTACTCACGCTGAAAAGCGATCAAGGATCCTTAACCAGGATGCAAAGCCTTTACACAAAACACCGATCTCAGGTGACGCTGAAGACAACACCATCTTACTTTATACATCGAGACTGCTTCCCTGCTCATTCGAGCTCGTGACTTCCTTGTCATCACCGAACTACAACCCTGATCCTCTCTTCGAATTCCATACCACTCGCTGCACCCAACATGCCATTATACGATAGAACACGATCTTTCATCATAGATCCGTAACCACAAATGGATCAACACTTCATCATATAAAACTTTTCACTTATTACTCTTCAGGAGAACCATAGCAACACACAGGTGAATCCTCATAACCGTAGAGTCTGCAAATCTCTGAGTGCTGGTATAAGCTACCACAGCCCTTCCGGAGTCTGCCTACGCATAGCAGGCCATAACAGTAGAATACTTCTGAATAACATCAATCACGAGGGCCGACAAGCCTCACACGTACCGCCACAAATCACTTGCATAACTAGATCGCGCTGAAGGAACTGATCACTGCCATCAATATGCCAATTCAACATGGCTAATCAATCTATCTTCTTCCCATTTATCCTTGATTGCCTTAGAAATAATAATAACTCCATCCAACACATAGCATACTCCACCCGCACTCATCCCGACTGCCCTTGAATCACGAGACCATGCCGTCTCAAACCCCACGAACCATTTCATACCTCCCAAGGGCTACACTGCAGGCCAAAACATCATAGAACATTTTGTGCCTTTTCTCATAAGCTGCTACAAAGCTTGATTCTTAACCGTACCTATACGTTCGAAATCACTAGGCACTACGCTTTGCCCCTTTGAATCCACTAGGGCCGTTGTTGTGAGCTACCCGCTCTGACTCGACCACGAATATAATAAATTTCATAAATCTTCTAGCACATGAATACCCCTTCGATGGAGCACCGACATGATCACTTTCCTAGAAAGACGCATCCATACAAGGCGTTAATCCTAAATTCTTCCCCAGTTCTGAACATGAGCCAATAATGCCAACCGTGGTACACCTTAAATAATTCCTCTCCTCAATTTACCACTTATGTTCTTTTCCTGTAGCTAAAATAACTTATCAATACGCCGATAGCCCGAAACCTCACGAGAAGATAACCATACAACCCATTCATAGGCGGTGGGACTCTCCCACTTAGCTTGAAGCCACCATTAAACAACTCTGAAATTCCCCAGGGTTCCTTATCTCTTATTGACATAATCATGCGCAATCGGCCGCAAAAATTCTCGGAATCTTTCTGTAAACCCCCCCCCCCCCCTTATACTCTGAATCGTCAACCACATTCGCGTGACCAATCTCTTTGCGGTATAACCATTAGAATTCTTCGCAGAAGCTTCGCCAACCACGCGACCACTAACCTGCTCATATGGAATAACGCACCTGTGGAATCTACGTGCCGACGTCTTCAAACGCTGCTACGTGGAGCGCAATCACCACGACATTAACGACCCCTCCTGAGTCCCATTTCACTCTCTAGCTGCACAAGTCCATTCATCTCTTGTGGACATCAATTAAGTGCGCGGAAACATCCTTCCAATTCAAAGTTAGGTCATATCCTTCTTTATTTCTAGCAGCTCCTCTTCGTTAGATCAAATCTCCTGGGCATACTAGCCCATACTTCAAATAAATCCGTAGGCCCAATTCACCAATCACAAAAATTCCCAAATCACCCCAAACTCTCCCAGTTTGGCGAAACTCACCCCTTTAGTCGACTACTCGACCTTTGATTCTTATACCTGGCCTTCAAGAAATTTTAACCAACGCCTGACACTCCCCACATGTCCTTCCTCATCCGTTGCTGCTCAGTTGTTTCCTTAAATAAAATCTATCATCGCGGCACTTGAACCCACAATTGCCGCTAACTTTACACCTTTCTGAAGATCATCTTTCTCGAACCGTCGACATTAGAAACACTTATTCAATCCTGAACTACCGCACCCTGCGATATCTGACTGTCGCATCTTCAATACTATTTCACAATATCTTGCCCCAAAGGCGGATTGTAGAAGATCATAACACCGGTGAACTTAGTACGTTCAATTAGGACAACGACACCTCATCATAGAAGAAAACTCCACCAGCCCACATCTGACCATTCTTAGTCCGATTGCCCTTCCCCTATCGGGAATAAAATACCGAATCTCTAGATCATGCACTGAGTGAACCTCCCTTCAAGTCATTCACTGCCCCAACATGTAGGCAAACATCCTACCATCATATCAATACTGTGGAACAATCATTCATAGCATCATGGCAACTTGTGCCTAGTCTCAGAGCTCTCAAAAGTACCGCTACTGAGCTGAAATGACAGAATATCCTTCCACAAGGCGACGATAATAGCTCAGACAAATATGCAGGGAGAAACACCCCGCATTGCATCGGTAGTACCATTACAATTCTTCAATTCTCGATTTATGACAAGCGGTTCGCGTCGCATAAGATTGAATAGGAAGGAATTAAAGGTATAAGCCTCCAGGGATCGAAACGCACGATGAGGAATCAAGAAGGGAAGCACTCCTAACAGTCCTGCAGCCTTTCGAGGATAAGTATAGACGTCTCCGTACCGATCCGCGAGACTCTACTAGACTTGTTCATGACTCGTGAGACCCTAGGAACCTAGTGCTCTGATACCATGTTGTCACGACCCAAAATCTACTAAGGGTCGTGATAGCGCCGGACACCTCTGTCAGGCAAGCCAACCAAATTACTTAACTAAATTCTCGTTTTAAATATTTCTGAAATCTCTTCTTTTATACGTTTAAACTATACATAGTAAATTTCACTGAATAAGAAATGAAACATTTAACAACCTTTAAAATTCTGAATAATCCCATAGACATCCCCAGAACCCGGTGTCACAAGTGCATGAGCGATTTCTAAGAAACAATACAATACAACATCCGTCCGGAATACAAATTGGACAGAAAGTAAATACAATACATTGAAAGAGACTATACTAGCTGCGGGTGACCTCGAGTAATGCAGCTCACCTAGTCCCCATATAATCCAAGCTGCTACTTCCAGTAGGCCACTTGAAGTACATGTGTCTATGCAACAAAAATGCACAGAAAGTGTAGCATGAGTACGAAAACAACGTGTACTCAGTAAGTATCCCGCCTAATCTCGAAGAAGTAGAGACGAGATGGCAAGTCTGACACTTACTAATGGTCAAATAATAATATTATTAAAGTGATTACTCACGAATTTATTAAGGACAGCAGTAGATTCAAAGGAGCTACTAAACAGGTAAAAGTTCTTTTTTATTAAAAGTCTCCGGATTCATAATCCATTAATTAACAATTTTCTCAAGTCAGGGAGAGAAGATGGCAATATCAATAAATCTCAAGACAAGCAATGCAAAAATGCACAACTCATGCCGAGGTCGTACGACCTGATCCAACATAAATGTAAAATATGCACTGCCGAGGGTCGAGCGGCCCGAACAATAGATGCATCTATTACCCCGCTCGCGAATCATACATGCGACGCAGTCAAATATAAATAAACACAACAATCAGTCAATCCTGAATTTATCAAGGAACAATTATCCACGGAAAAACCAATTCTCTTTTAACAATTTAAGAAAATGAAGTTTAATCTCTTTAGAAATTCATTTACCAATTCGATAGGATTTAAGAAATTCAATTGTCAATAAGGTTACAGATATTCCAAGTATAGCATGCTTTTGGGTCCTAGACTACCCGGACTTACATATATTAGTAGCTATGCACGGACTCTCATCACCTTGTGCGTACGTAGCCCCCAAAAATAGGAGCACATGACCAATTAACTTACCTATGGGGACAATTCCCTCTTACAAGGTTAGAAAGGAGACTCACCTCGCTCCCAAGATCCATAACCGGCATTCCACGCCCTTCCGAAGACTTGAATCGATGCTAAATGCTCCAAAGCTAGCCAATAATTATGAAAATTCATTAATATATGATCAATTACTCATTACAATCCAATTCCCAACAATTCCTAACCCCGATCGAAAAGATGACAAAAATGCCCTCGGGCCCACGTGCCCGAAATTCAAAATTTTTTGAACATAAGGTTTACCCATGAACTCACAAACTCAAATATATGATTTTCTCTTAATTCCATATCCAAAATCGTGGTCAATTTCCAAGAATATCAATTTTCTAGGTTTCCCCTCAAACCCCAAGTTTTCTACAAATTTCCATGTCCAAATCCATATATAATCATGTATTTAACTTAAAACTAGCATAAATTACATACCTCATGCTTGGTGGTGAAAATGGCGACTCAAAGTTGCTCCTAAATCGGCTCCAATAGAAGAAAACGAGGTTGAAATGAACCCAACTCCCAATTTAAAAGAACCTCACTGCCTCTAGCATTTCCGCATCTGCGGTCCCTTGACCGCTTCTGCGGTTTCGCAGGTGCGAGCCACTCTACCACTTCTACGGTTTCCTCCAAGCTCCCCTTTTTTCGCTTTTGCGCCTCGTCCACCGCAGGTACGGTCCCGCTTCTGCGGCTCCATGACCGCACCTACGGTCTCTTCACTTCTGGCCAAAACCGCATCTGCGGCTCTTCTGGCCGCTTCTGCGGCTCCGCACCTGCGGACCAATTCTCGCAGGTGCGGTTATACCAGCAACCAGAAACTTCGGCCTTCCAAAAATTCCATTTTCAATCCGTTAACCACCCGGAATCCACTCGAGGCCCCCGGGATCCCAACCAATCCCAAAACACATTACGAACTTGCTCGAGGTCTCAAATCATATCAAACAACGCTAAAATCATGAATCGACTTCCAATCCAAGCTTTATGAACATTAGAATTTCAAACTTCTACTTTAGATGTTTAAACCTATCAAATCACGTCCGATTGACTCCAAATTTTGCACACAAGTCATATTCGACATTACGACCTACTCCAAATTTTGCACACAACTTCTCAAAAACCTTCAAATTTTTATCTTTAGCCAAGTGGCTCCAAAATGCTCCACGGTCATCCGAATTCACTTTCGATCGCGCTCCCAACTCCAGAATCACCATACGGAGCTACTCCCAGACTCGAAATCCCAAACGAACATTGATAACACTGAAATGCACTTCAACCCAAACTTATGAAATTTCTTCCAAAATGTTAACTTCCACAATAGGCGCCAAACGCTCCCGGGTTATCCAAAACCCGATCCGGGCATATGCCCAAGTCCGAAATCGTCACACGAACCTACTGGAACCTTCAGGTCCCAATTCCGAGGTCGTTTACTCTGAAATCAAATCCTAGTCAATTCTCTCAACTTAAAGCTTCTGAAATGAGAATTTCCTCTCCAAGTCAACTCTGAACTTCCCAAAATTTAATTCCGACCACGTGTACAAGTCATAATGCCTGAATTAAAGTTGCTCATGGCCTCGAACTACTGAACAGCGTGCTAGGGATCAAAACAACCGGCTGGGTTGTTACAGCTATAGTGTCCGGAGAGCCAGCTCTATCACCTGCCGGCCATACTCAATTACCGCAGGATCACCGACATGCTGTTGCATCTGCAGTCCCAACTGGCAGAATAAATGATGACCAATAACCTGTACAACATTTAAAATATTAATTACAAAACACTATATCACAGTTATAAGTAAGAATACCAAATAACATACCAATGCCTCGTGCCTCCTGGCTTATGGTCTGTTCCGTCCGTCGGCTTGATGAACAGGGTTCCCGATAAAAAGTCGAGTAACGCGCCGGTACCTGGACGTATAGAGCTGAATAGTCGTCGCCTCGATCTGTGAAGGTGGGGGCGGAATCAGGTCAGCATGCTGCTCCCAAGTATGGACCTGTGCCTCTAGCCATGATACGAATGCGTCGTCTGCCCTCGAACGATCTTCCCACTGATAATGTGTAGCCTTCTATGTAGGCCCCCTCGGTACAGTATGCGAAAGGCCAAACTGGTGAAGTACCCTCTCTGTGGCATGATGCTCCACAATATCGAGGCATATCAGCGAGACGAAAGTTCTCCAAATCAGTCGGTCGGCCCAGCAATAATCGGGCAGGCCACCTATCAAGCCGTCGCTGTATGGCGTCCAGATGAACTATCAAATAAGAACATAAAAGTGAGTATGCGCAACACAAGTGAAGTTATACCAAGTAAGTTTAGGTACACATTTACCTGTACGCCCTCCAACATATCCAACATATCCCTGACAAGGGAGAGATTATGATGAGCATCAATAGCTCGGTAATTTCCACGCCGGAGAACACACCTCCTAGCTAGAGGGAGAAATAGAGGTGCTACATCCAGAGGTAATGGTGGTAGAGGTGGGTGCAACAGCAGGAACCGCTCCTAGGTCCAAACTTAATATACAAGGTTGACGTAAAGTATAAGATAAATTTTAACTAGATAGAATTGGAAGTAATGAACAGAGTATTCTATTATGATGTCACCTGTAGAAGTGAAGAACACCACATACGTCGCTCTGTGTGCCCATGCTTGCCCAGCACATAAGCCTATACATGTAAGCGAGAACGCAGCACCCCAGCTGTACTGGGGTAAAGCTTCTAGCAGCTGAAGATGTGTAGAAATCACAAACTCACTAGATTTCCCGAAGTGTTCGGGAACAAGACCCCCCCCCCCCCCAAAAAAAAAGGAGCAGCACCAACCTCGTGTACCGGTGAATGCGTAGATCATCTGTCTCGTCGGTGATGTCAGGGTGCAATATCTCCTAATGCTGTTTAATATCTGTCAAACCCATGCGACTGGCCCCTGAATGTGCAGTCTCATCCCGTGGCCTGAAACCAGTGAGCTGCAGCAGCAACTCCAAATACTGGGCACACGACATATATCTCATACCCTGAGGCAGTGCAACAGCCAATCCATCAGCAGGCAGCCCATATAAAACCTCAACATTCTGCAGCGTGATGGTGGCCTCGCCAATGGGAAGGTTGAAAGTGTGAGTCTCCCATCGCCACCGCTCTATCAAGGACGTGATCAGAGACCAGTCGAGCTGCAGCCGCCCAATCTCAAAAGTCCTGTAAAAAAGCCGGTTTCCCTCAGGCGCTGGACTACACGGGGATGGAAAGGTCAGTCCCTCATAAAGTTCCACAAGTCATCCGCTCTCCTGGCGTGGAGACTCTGGTCCAGTAGCTCTCCCTCCCATACGTAGGCGGACCCATGATCGCCCTGTAACATTAATAGCTCATCGGAGAAAGGTCCAAGATGAACAGGCGGCACGTCCATGTCGTCTACTGTAAATTAAACAATATTAATTGTGTATTTGTTTTGTAGATTAAATAATTAATTTTTAATTGGATAGAGTATATATCAATGGGTTTCGGGCTCGATATTTGAGGCCTAGTAGCACCAAGCTATCCTGAATTCTTATGTGTGTCAATTTTAATATTTTTCATAATTTTGTGTGTTTGATTTATTAATTAAATAATTAATTTTTAATTGGACAAAGTGTATATCTATGGGTTCCATGCTCTATATTTGAGGCCTAGTAGCACCAAGCTATCTTGAATTCATATGTGTGTCAATTTCAATATTTTTATAATTTTGTGTGTTTGTTTTGTAAAATAAATAATTAATTTTTAATTGGACATCATATATATATCTATTGGTTCCAGGCTCATATTTGAGGTCCAGTAGCACCAAGCTATCCTGAATTCATATGTGTGTCAATTTCAATTTTTTTTCATAATTTTGTGTGTTTGTTTTGTAAATTAAATATTAATTTTTAATTGGACAACGTATATATCTATGGGTTCCACGCTCGATATTTGAGGTCCAGTAGCACCAAGCTTTCCTGAATTCTTATGTGTGTCAACTTCAATAATTTTATAATTTTGTGTGTTTGTTTTGTAAATTAAATAATTAATTTCTAATTGGACATGGTATATATATATATATATATATATATATATATATATATATGGGTTTTAGGCTCGATATTTGAGACCCAGTAGCACCAAGCTATCCTACATTCTTATATGTGTCAATTTTAATAATTATAATTTTGTGTGTTTGTTTTGTAAATTAAATAATTAATTTTTAATTGAACAACATATATATATATATATATATATATATATATATATATGGATTGCAGGCTCGATATTTGAGGCCCAGTAGCACCAAGCTATCCTAAATTCTTATGTGTGTCAATTTTAATATTTTCATAATTTTGTCTATTTGTTTTGTAAATTAAATAATTAATTTTTTAAATTATAATTGGACAAAGTTTGTGTTTGATCTATCAATATAGTAGATACTTCTACAGTTGTTCTACGCTAAAAGGTTGTACATTTTACTGCGCTACAAGGCTCTACATTTTAGTACGCTAAAAGGGCACTAGTCTTTAAGCAAATAAATAATCTAAACTAAATAAAAACAACAAATATATTTTTGTAACATAACATTCACAAAATTACATATAAAACAGTAAAAGAAATTTATGAATATTTTTATTAACAAAAACAATGATTTCTCAACTTTTAAATATTTTTTTTAAAACAGTAATATCTTAATCCAGATAAAAATAACATACTAGTTTAATCGCAACCAAAATACAAAACAACGTGAAAACACATTCAAGACAACTAATATGCATTATTATACGAGTTTTGACATACCTCGATTTATGTTTTTAGAGAAATCGATAAATTAAAATTTTGAGCCCGAAACGAAGAAACCACAACAATAGAAGCCTTGGGTAGGATGTGGGACCTACAATTTTATCTTTTTTTATGACGGGTGGGGTCCACACGGATTTTTTTTGTAGAGAAAGGGGGTGGGGGCCTGGTTTTGTTTTTTTAAAAATGGAGGAAGGGTTCTGTCGTTGGGGGGAAGAAGAAGGAATTTTTGATGAACAGGTATAGCGCGTTATTATACCGCGCTGTATATAATGCGTTGTTATACCGCTCTATAGTTTAATGGCATAAACACCGTTAAAGTATAGCGCGGTATAATACCACGCTATATATGAAAAATTAACTTTATTTTTTTCGGCGGTTGAAATGTATTTTGAGTCCAAAACCACAATACTAGGTTTTGGACTCCTTTAGAACCCGCCTATGTTTACGTAATAGCTTTGGGTGAAGTACGCAAATTACCTCAAAATAGATGATCTTAGTTTGTCCTTGTTTAACTTATGGGAGGAACTTCAAATTTAACCAATACTGTCCCTTGCTTGCCTTATTGGCATGATTTTAACTTTTAACCTTAAAATTTTACCCATGGAGCAAGCGGGGTCAAAAGCTAATGATCATCCCTAATAAGTGTGAAAATGACACCAGGTAGCGCATATCTCTTCCCCCTTTTGGCATCATCGAAAAGTTGCATACCCAATGTGAATCCCAGATTTTAATAATTACTCATGGCCACTAAGGCAAATGCAAGTGAAAACATGAATCAAATTATCAATAATCAACAAACATAATTGAACTATTAAGATCAAAAGCTGCAAAGAACAAGAGAAACAGCAGTTGTCATTGATAAGGATATGTTTCCCCAAACAAACCACAAAAAAAAAAACTGAAACATCCCTAAATCGGGTCACTGGGGTCACTGGGGGTTACTAGACTGGATCTAAAGACAAGTGCTGGAAGGCTTAGGGCTTGGAAGAACTAGATGGTTGAGATTGGAGAAGGTTTAGCATATTCTGAAGCATTCCATCACTCTTCTCCTTTTCTTTTGCTAGCTCAGTTCTAAGGCCATCTCTCTCATTCTCCAATTCAGCCACATGTGCCTTGAGCCTAGCAATTTTCTCATCCTTAGATCCACACTCCTGAACCAAGGCCCTAACCTTGCTGTTGATGGGTGTCTTCAGAGATGAACCAGGTTCAACTGGGGTGGCATTGACTGGATAGTCACAAGCTAGAAGAGTCTTGACGCCAAAATGTTCCTTGTTTGATGCCATCTCCCATTTCTTCAAAGGCACATTCAGCCTGTCCAGAACAGTAGTCAATATGAACCCATATGGAGTGGCATGAGCCTTGGAGCCATTTATGACCCTATCTAATAATTTGACAATAAAAGAAGGCCAATTGATCTGCATTCCTCTCACAAGGTGTGAGCATGTGATTTTTGCCTCGCTTAAATTATTCCTATAGACTTCTCAGAATTAGGATTTTTCTTTTATTATTTGATTTTTAGAATTTAATTGCATGATTTTGTGTTTGTTTGCATTTAATTGATATAATTCATGAAAAATACAAAAATAGCACATTTGCATTTAGGATCCCATTTTTATATTTCTAGGTTTACTAGTTAATTAGCATTACAAGAAATAAGAGAAAATCACAAAAAAATAGTCCTTTTGCATTTTTACTTAGTTTTCTTTTCAATTAGGATTAGTTAATTTTAGAAAATTAATTAGTTTAATTTTAGAGTTAAATCAGGTCTTTTTATTTTTAATTGTGCATTTAACAAAAATATAAAAAAATGATGAGAAAAAGAAAAGAAAATTAAAAGGAAAAGAAAGTCTTAATAAAGACCCAAGTTTTGGGCCATTTTAATAGCAGCCCAAATAAGAACCCCTTCCCAAATCCCAAACCCATCCAACCCAGTCCAAGCCCAAAGGTCACCCGGTCCAACCCCAGATCGAACCAAAACGACGTCGTTTGGGGCGTTTTGATCCTGACGTCTAGGTTCTTTGATCGGACGGTCAGAAACTGAGGGTTGGTTGATATATTATTGTCCAAACGACACCCCCTACCCCAAACCATCGTCTCTCATACCCCCTGTTAATTCCGGCATAACGCCGCCTAGCACCACCGTCCCCCCACCGTCCGCCGCCGGCCGAAAATCGCCTCCGCCGGCGGCGATCACCCAATGGCCACCAAAAATACACCCCTGCTTCCTCTCATCCTCCTCATTACAGATCCAAGCCTAGTTTCCCCCAAATCCTCCTTGAACCCTTCGAATAAGAGAAACCCTAGCGCCGCCTCCCAAACCTCCCCAAAATCACACCCCAGACACTCCTCACCTCCCTCTTCCCGAAACCCTAAATGGTTTCCTTCGAATATCACCTGAGTTTCTCGAATTTCAAATCGTACAATGGCAGAACCCTAGAAGTTCGAGTTTGTTGATTTCTTCCCAATTTCTTGAGTCCAAAAACTGATTTGAGTCACAAAATAAGGCTTCTGTTTGTTCTTAACAAACGTTTAGCATCATTTTGGGACTCGAATCGAAGTCCAGTCCTGTTCGATCCTTGCATAGGTGAGTTTTTCTTATTTCTTTGCTATTAAAATTAGTTTAAACATAGTTTTTTCTTTGTTTCTGTTAATTCATTCATGTTTTCTTTATGCTTTATTTTTCTTATTCTGGCAGTAATCAGTACTCTAGGTTTTATAGTTTATGTTTTTGATTTCTTCTCTGATGTTAGTTTAAGTTCATGACTTAGTGTGATTGATTAATTTTTACTTGTTTTCCTAACTTCATGTTTGATTTATAATTGCCAATAGTAGTTTAATTTGAACTGTTAGGGATTAATTTAGGATTAAAATCAGATTTAGTTTAATTTTTGGAAGTTTTTGTTAATTGAAGTGTTGTTTGATTACTGCTGAAAATGCTAGGCCTTTGTTAATTAACCATGGTCAATTTTTTTTGACCAAGTCTAAGGGGGCTGGGGTTAGTTAACATAGTTAGTAATTTCAGAACCAATGTAGGGGTAGTATAGGTAGTTCAATGAAAGAATCTTGCAGTAACTGAATTGGAACCCCCTAGAACCTTCTAGATGGGGGTTCTAATTTGAAATTTAGGAACTTGGTAGTATAACTTGACCAACAAGGCATGAATTGAGGGACTAAGTAGTTAAAAACTGAAAATAAATGAGGGACTAAAATGTAAAAGGAAAATCTGAGAGTTGCCCTAGTTTTGGTCTATAAAAGGGCAATACCTTGCCTTACAATACAAGTTTTAGAAGTTTTAGAAAACTAAAAAGTTTTGAGAGGGAAAAATCAGAGAAGTTTAGAAGGTTTTTAGATCTGAAAATTCAAAAAACCAGTTTCAGCAGTCTAGAGAGATCCTAAAACTCTGAAAAATTCAAAAAAATTCAAATCCTAGAACTTAGAGAAATCAGAAAAATCCAAAAAAAAAAAAAAAGACAATTCAAATTCAAATTCTTAGAGTGATCCTGAATTCCATTTGTTGAGTTAGCATTCCAGCTTATATAAGGTTGAACATAGTTTGAACATTCCTGGTGTCTTGGTCGCTGAAGCTTCAGAAGTTCCTGGGTTTATTTCGAGTCTATTTTGGTTCATTCAAGTCTATTTTTGGTTATTTGTTGATGCTTTTCCTCTGCAATTGACTCCTGGGCTGCTGTGATACTATTTTGGGTTTAAAATTGATCTTGTTGCTGCTGTGTGCTGCTGATTACTATCTGCTGATCTTCTGATCCAAAATTTACCTTTTGTGTGGTATTATCCAGGTATTCCTTTGAGCTATGTATGAGGATTATTTTATGAACATGTAGAGGATTCAAAAATCATGCAAATAAAGAATTTGTTGAAGTTGAATTGGTGTTGAATGTGCTGCTGCTATCTCATTATGATCCTAGTCTGAATTTAGAGCCCTAGATGCTAATTGATGTCTGTTATTGTTGGTTTGTATTTAAATGAACAATGGACTGTGGTCACCTATATGCCTGTTTAAATCTGGTCTAAGTTAGCTGAATACAAATTAGTTCAATTTGCTGAATTTACAAATGTTTCAATTCGGAGCAGATGCTAGATCTAAATAAATGTCATTAATTAGTCCGTTAGTTCGAAATTAAAAGTTTACTGTGGCTCGGCCTGGAATTGAAATATTTGAAGTCATTTGTAATTAGTAGCCTTGTTTGGATTACATGTTATAGGTGATTTGTTTTTTCATATAAAAATCAGTAGATCCATTGAGTTTACAATATGTTTGTCTAGTTAGTTTAGTTGATTCTATTTGAGCCTGTAAAATCAAGCACCCAGTCATTCATGTTTATGTTTTAGAGCATGCTAATAAAATCTATTCTGTCCAGTTACTGGTCATTAAAAGCAAAGCAAAATTTGGCTCGTTGAGTCATTGTTAATGGACACTGAAAAATTGGTTACACTAGTAAGTAATTTATTGAACAATACTGGTCTGGTTTATACCTGGACCGTTTGGGCCATAAGGAATTGATTTAACATGGCCCAGTTATACAATAACTGTCCAGAATTAAAACCAGGCCCACCCCCTTCTAATTCAATTGATTTCATCAAGTCAAGGGCCTGGGCGGCTTGGGCCCAAGTCCCAATTTCGTTGCCCTCACGAGGGGCATGTTCAGAAGCCCATTTAGGGCAGCTCCTCATAAAACTGGTCGAAACTTTCTCACTATTGGGCCAAATTCGAAGCCAAATGCTGAGGGCTTTAATCAAAATTATGGGTTTAATTTGGTAATGCAAGTTTAGGCCTTCCAAGTTAAGTAGCAAACTTGAATTAAGAGGTTTTCAATAACGAAGATCTTTTTGTTTAAGTTTGGACTTGATCTTAGGGCCCGAACTTTCTCGAATGCTTTAAATAATGATTAATTCATAATGTTAATTAATTAGGCCTTTGGAGACAATCTTTAATAGAAAATAATAGTCCCTTTTAGGATGGCCTTTAAAATAAAATGAGGTGCGCCGCGCCAAACAAAATTCATAAATTGCGTGGCCCTCTTTAATTACTTTTATAAAATATTTAGAAATCGGGTAAGCCATTTAGCAAATTTCCATGGCTTCCCGCAAAGATATCAACACGCTAGTTACTTTAGGCGCGCTTTTTAATAAATCTACCTTCTTAAACTCGGGTGTGCATTTCATGTGACCCAGATTCAAATCCCAAAACGTTGAATAAAATGTGTTGCGGATCCGGGTGCATTCATGTGACGTGATCCAAAAATACGTTTTAAACGACGTTCAAATCTTCCTTAAAATTTAAATAAAAGCGGTAAATAATTTTAAAATTGCACTATAGGATGACATGTATTAAAATCAGATATTAAGCTATTTATAATAGTTTAAGCGACCGTGCTAGAACCACGGGATCCCAGGGTGCCTAACACCTTCCCCCGGGTCAACAGAATTCCTTATTCAGAATTTCTGGTTCGCAGACTTCACTTGGAAAGTCGAAAATTTCCTCGATTTGGGATTCAAGATAAACCGGTGACTTGGGACACCAAAAGCCAAACCTATCCCAAGTGGCGACTCTGAAATAAATAAATAATCCCATTTCGAATAATGTCACTTAAATTGGTAAAACTCCATTATACACTATCCTTCGGGGTAGTGTGTAAAAAGGAGGTGTGACAGCTCTGGCGACTCTGCTGGGGACACGAACCCACACTACAAGAAAAATGGCCTTCAAGGAAGGGAAATCTGGTCCCTAAAAGTAAAAATCTGGTCCTAAAAGGGTAAACTACGAAGGGAAAAGTCTGGTCGCAACCCGTCGTAATAGCCTCCGTCGCTAAATGTCAATAACGACGAGTCTTAACACCTGGTCGTTAAATCACTTTAGCGACGGACAAAAAAACCGATCGCGAAAAACCTTTAGAGACCACATTTCTCGTCCCTAGTAGGCGATGAAAAAAAATTTATTCCCACCGTGACATCTTTTTAGGACCAACTATATCTGGTCCTACATTGCCTTTTAGAGACGGATAGAAAACCTGGTCGCAAATAACATTTCGAGACTATATTTTTCGTCCCTAATAGACAATGAAAAATATATATATTCCCTTCGTTAAATCTTTTTAGCGACCAACACCAACTGGTCCTAAATTATCTATTAGAGACTGACAAAACATCTGGTCGTTAAACCATTTTCGCGACCAACCTTTAACTGGTCCTAGATTATTTTAAGAGACGACATCCCTATTTAAAATAATTTTGTAATTTAGCAAAATATTCATGGTCTATTAATAACCATGAGTAGTCCTAAAAGCTCAATGCAACAAAAAGTAATTTTTCTCAATAAATATCAAATTGGTGTTGAAAAATCAAATATAAAAAGATAATATATCAAGTTCATATCCCATGATGATGTTACTTTCTATGTTTTTTCAACACCTCAACAAAAAAAACGTAGCTAACATCCTGAAATAGACTATGATATCAAGTTTTGCATAACTTTTTTAGCAAAATAATAATAGCTTGTGCATCTTCTAAACTTGCATCTTGACTTGTAGCTTCAATCTAACGCGCACCCACAAATTGTTGCAACTGAAGAGCTGCACTTTTCCTCTTAACTTCACGGAGTTCCTTCCATACACAAAAACAACAGACAGGTCAATTTAATGTTCAGACAACACGAAGCAAGAAATACAGAAGTAACTAGAAAGTAAACAAACTGATAATGTTTTAAGTGCAAGTGGACACTAATCTGAAATCCCCTGATGATTTTGTTACTGAAGGCATTGCTGGTATCAGTGGAACTTATTATAATGTTGCACCATATTCTGCTATTCTTCTGGAAGCAAAACAATAATTATTAGATTATGCTGCTTAAGATATTCTGCCCTGGGTTATAACCTTCTTGATTGGCTGGTTAAATCGGAATTCAGGCGCTAATATAAGCATACAGTTGGCCTATAGATGTAATCTGCTAGAAGAAGAAATTCATGAAGAAAGTTGCGATAAGCGACCAGTTTGTTCAGGCTGTTATTAACATGTATAAACAACCGCAGTAACCAGATAAATGGAGACCATTTGTCCAGGTTGTTAGAGACGGATCTTGTTTGAGGAATGCACAGGACGTAACATATTAAGCCAGGCTGTTGTGTTGGCTTGCAGAATCAACATATTCATCTGCTGACACATGCTTTGGCCATCCCTGTCTCTGAGAGGTGGGAACACACTAGTGGGTCGCAAGGAATTTTAAATCGGCAAAGGTTCTGTGAAGTGCCTTCATCATGTTTTCTCTTCAAAGGAGACAAATTTCTATGTAAATGTTTCCTTATAAAGTTCTTTTCTATTAACCCAGCAAGCTTATTCCAGAGAGGATAAAAAGAGAATTTGGGATGTACATCCTTTTCTCCCTTCCCATTTCATTATTTTTATGTATCAGGAATACTTAGTCTAAAGCCTTATCTAAAACCTCAACAGCGGTGAATTGGTATTGGGGAAGCTGTAGAACTGTAGTAGGCAAGTCAGCAGTACAAATGAATTATTCTTCTCACTTGTACTTTATCAGTATCACAGACCATATTCATGCAAGCTAATAATCAAATACTCTGAAGAAACTACTGTAACACCATAACTGATGCTGTTGTTGCTTCTCCAAACAATTCCATGTCCACTTCAGACTATTTTCTAATATACATTTAGCCATATTGGTGGAGGATCTCTATCTCGAAAGTGTCAAACAAAGATGTTCATGGTTCAACATGGTTCAACATATGCACCTGTAAACTAGTATAAGAAGTAGAAACTAGAACCTATTGTTTGATCTTCTTTATACATTCCTGTTGTGCAAAGCAGGATGGAAACAGAGTATCTTTTTCATGATAAAAGATAAAAATGCATTCACATGCCACGACCACATGCCACGACCAATAGAACAAATGCATCAGATTACTATTAATCTTTCATTGCTTCTCATAGGGATTACTTGGTGGAATATCTAGGTTGGGAATGTTATCAAATACAAAACCAAATTTTATATATATATAATGATTTAAAGGGAGATCAGGAAGGAGGTGGAGTATATTGTTACTAACTTGGTCAGCAGACAAAATCAGAGGTCATTCAGTTGAAACGGGCGATGTCGTTGTAAGCGGGACATGTGATTGTTGAGCAGCAAAGTACTCTCTCATTTTCCTCATTTCTTTCATCTCATCTTCTAAGGTAGACAAGCGCTCATTCAAGGATTTGTTTTCCTCATTCAAAGATTTATTTTCTTCTCGAGTTGAACGTAGCTCGGACAGTAATTCAGCCTTTGAAGAAGTTCTACCTTTAGAGTCTTTCGCCTTCACTCCACCCCCAAAGCCAAACACATGGCTACGAGTTTGAGGTCTACAACATTTTTCTACAATCTCTATGCTAGGTAGAGATGGATCTGCTTGAACTATTTCTTCGATTTGAGCCTACAAAATATTTAAAAAAAAAAAAACATTTAAAATCAGAATCCACCATAACTTCAAGTAATTTACATATTCAATTTTCCAAACATACATGTTTTTCAATTGCTTCAGATTCAACAAGCTTGTTATCTTTCTTACGGGTCTCAAAGAAAATTGTTGCCAAATCCGGTGGGTTGCCATCTTTTCCGCCCTTAACATCATCAAAGGCAAACATGTCAAAGAATAGCTCGTAAATATTTTCTTAGGAAAATAGAAATTTTATGATAATACCTTTTGATAAATGATCTCACGAATAGGCTTGCTACGAATATGATGAAGCATCTTCAACTTAGCTCGATTTGCCGCATTCCTGTTGCTTCTCGCCTATATTTGTGAAACATTAAGATTAAATGTAAGAAATTTAATAAACTTAAACATAAGTTACTTCTAAAAAGCTTAAACTCAAACTTAGCCTCCAGGAATATCATGTGGTCGTTTTATCTTTCAGGGGTTCACTGAACGGCAGATGACTACTGGTTAGAGGAGTGAGCAGTTCACGACAGAGAGAGAAAGAAAGATTAGACAGGACTGTGAAAGACCTTTCTGCTATATGTTATTTACATGTAGAATAACAAGTGCTTTTTTTCCTTTCAGATTACTAACATGAAGTCCTTGTAGGTCCTAAAATCAGTTAGTGAACTTGCTCAAATCATGATCTGTCAGTCCCAGTGATTGACCAGGTTTGAGTGTACTCCCTCCTTGTTTGCCAGAGGTATTTGCAGCAAATTGAGACTCATCATTTTGAAATCTGTTGCAGGGGACAATAGTTGATCGAATAGACCACAACGTTCAAAGTGTGTCTGCATCAGTGGAGGAAGGCTTCAAACAACTACAGAAGGTCTCTCTCACACTCTATCTTGCTTCTCTCACATTCTGTCTATCTCATGCGCGCACACACCTTTATCTTGGTACACGTACTAGCATATGCATTACACACCATTACAAGCAGAGTTGGAACTTCGTGTCATTTCATGTAGTGATCTAGCACCTGGGAACTTTATGTGTTCCCTTTGTTTTGTATTTTCTTATTCTTGGTCTATGTTAAGCAGATTGTGGTAGGGACTTGGACCATTCTGCCTTATTATTTGGGCTAACAGTGTGCCCCTCTTTTGGAACTGCAGGCAAAAGAGGTTTTAGTTTCATAGTTCGAATTCATTCTGTTGATCTAACTTTTCCATTTCCCCTGTTATGGTGCATGAGTCGTGATTCTTAAACTGAAACTACACATCGAAACACATAATTCGATAACTCAAATAGATTATTAAATCACTAGGCATACCTGAAAACCTTCTGAAGAAAAATATTCCTTTACTAACCACTCCATTCTTTCTTGTCTACTCCGTTTGGAATATTCTTAAGAGCTTGTTGGATTGGCTTATCTTTAACATATTTTGCATGCAAGTGTCCTCTCCATTTGTTCCATAACTCTTTCATCCATGCGAAGATATGATCACGATGATCATTCATGTCAACACTCTCAAATTTATCCTACAATAATCAAAACATGGGTTGAGTTAATGAATTAGTTAAGTTTTAGTAAATACTCATAATCATGTGATAGGAGCAACTCTCCAACAGTTATACAGCAATTAACATATAATATAGTTTCAAATGTTTCTCTACAGCAAGTAACAGTTGAATCAGTAACATTCTCCAAACGTTGGGAAATCTCTAAGACGAAAAACCATTTTAGATCTATTATGCTATGAAGTACAAGTGACTAACAGTGAATGTGGAAGCAGACTTAGATGAAAGCCAAAAAATGTATTTGAATAAAGCATGACGTAACAAACACGTGAATATTTAAACTAAAAAACAAGTAATAATATTACAGAGCTTACTTTTTATGGCTTCATATATTACTTAAAAAGAAAGAACCATAGAACCTTATAGCAATAATCTCTGAACTATTTAACGATAATCACGAACTTGAGGCCAATCAGATTCCTTTCACCCCATGAGATTTAGTAACTGAGCACCATCACATGACACAATGGCAGAGAGGACAAGCACCTCTGGACATCTCTGCGCCCCTGTAATACTGGGATATATGTAGCTACAGACGATACCATGCTTTACGACTTTAGATATTGCGAAAAATTATCTCCAACCTTTATACAAATTCCATACTTAGCTTACTATTTCATGAATGAATTAGTTACAAAGAAAGATCGAAATCATCTGATTAGAAAGCTCTTTGTGGCACTGCTCGCTTGGTTACAACTAACAAGGGAAATCTAGCTTTTCTATATACACAAAGTCCAGAACATCTGGAAGAAGGTTACAAATAAACAGCTATGGTATTATTGTGACAATGAAAACTACTAATAATAGGACATTCATTACATCAAGAAAATAGAAAAAGATGAAAGGAAACAAATGATTGAAAGAATCAGAAAATCCTAAGTAACCATCAGAATCAGAAAACAAGCCTAAAACTCCTCCAATTGATGACTGTATAAATATCTTGCTTACCTAAATAGCTGCCCACATGTGATTCAGCTTTTCTTCCTTAATGTCATTCCACGATGATACTCCCAACGGACACATATTACGGTCACGAACGATTCTTCCCAAGTGCCTCGAAAACAGTCTCAAGATGCTAAGGAGTGTCCCTATAGTAGTTATAAAAACATGTCCATGACAACAACAACAACAACATCTTATGACAACATCAACTACCCAGTATATTCCCACATGTGGGGTCTGGGGAGGGAAGTGTGTACACAGACCTTACCCCTACCTACTGAAGGTAGAGAGGTTGTTTCCATTAGACCCTCGGCTCAGAATAATAATTCAAAAGGCGATATCAGAAAATAGAGAGCCGGAAGAAATTGCAGAGCTCCTTTCAGTTAATGATACATCACCAACAAAAGACAACCAGAACCATCAGTAAACTAGATATATGTTGGAAAGCAAGATAATCCATCATCCACCTATTCGGATGTCTTTTGTAAAATGTAAAGCAAAAACCAGGTCCTGGCTTTTTTCCACTAAAATTACCAGTTCCTTGTTTTTTATTGTGAAATATCAACTTCAATCGGATGTAAAAATAATAAATTATTAAGGTTTCCTATTGTTCAGTGAGAAATGTGATATCAGATATGTAAGTAATTTCAATTTATTGCACCAAGAAGGTGCTAAATCCTGCTCGGTGAGAAATTATCTAATGACGGAGTCCAAAAAGTAGATTATGTTTATTTGAACTTTCTAATTCTTCAGTCAGAGACCTAACTGCTTAAAAAAGTACCTGTAAGTGATTGGAACTTCATGAGTCCTGGTTATGGAGATAGGGATTACCGTCCTCTTGTTGCCAATCACTAAGATTATTAACTAAATTCCTAACTAACAAGGAATGTGAGTATTGAAATAAACAAAGTTTTGAATGCTTCCCGATTTCCATTTTGGAATTATGTAAGTCATGGAAAAATGTAAAACTGAAGTTGCTTACCAAGAAAATAAAAGAAGATTATGATCTCACATTATAGCAAAGAATTATAACAACTCTTATTACGAAGTTAACTTATCTTCTTACTTCATCAAAAAAAGAAGAAGTTAACTTATCTTCTTTTGTTTACAAAATCATTCCTGTTAGTGCTTTTTGCGGGAAGGTACCTATGGAGAAGAAACTTCCAAATAACTGTAGGATTTAAAGGTGACTAGAGAGGACATTGTCCAGAAAACTCTTACGTTACAACAACAACTACGCCTCAACCCAAAACTAGTTGCAGTCGCTAATATAACTAAAAACACGTGTTAAACACTAGACCTAATGTAAGAGCCTTAATCCCTGTTGGTTAATATCATCCTATGGATACTTTGCTTCCATTGTATTCTGTTCTTCGCTGTTTTCACAAGAAAACTAAATAACAGTAAAGTTACTTTATTCATATTCGTACTTGAAAATCAAGCTTTTACTAACACTTTCCCACTTGATTCTCTAATGGTGTGTTCACTGGTTAATCTTGGAGTTAGCAGTGCAAAAAGTCAATGCAGAGTGCTACACTGTTTGCACTTAAACCAGACTTTGTTTTCTATCATAAGTCCAACACAAATACATACTAAATGATGCTGTAACTATTTTCTGATGATTGAAATTACCATCCATTACATATGTTTTTGCTGATATCATGACTTCAATACAATGTTGCAAGCAGTGGCGGGGCCACATAGCACCAAGGGGTGTGTATATATTATGTGTTGAATTCCCTCAACTTCTTCGTATATTTATTTCTTCAAATTTTGACACCCATTAATGAAAATCATGGCTCTGCTACTGTTTGCAAACATCAAACTACTAATGCCCTCAATAACTTCTGATCAATCAATCAATCAATCATCTATGCATCGTTCCTAAACAATTAGGATAAACCATTCGAAATATGATAATTACAAATCAATCAATCAACTATTGCTCAGTACCAAAATAGTTGGAGCCAATTATATGAATCACTATATATATTACAAATTACCACTAGTCTGAATGAAGAAAAAAATGTAAAAAAGAACTAACAAATTACCAAATTTTAATCTAATTCCAGTCACTGAAATGACTAGGTAAAAGCCCAAAATACCAACAACAAGAGAAAGGAAAATATTAACTTTAAGAAGGCAATTAAAATCTGCCGCTGAGGATACCGAATAGCAATTTTATATAAACTTCAGAAAATTACATTATCAAACTAGGAATCCCAACCCAATAATCTTTTCACTGTTTTGTAAAAGAAAAAAAATACCAAAATATGAAACCTTACCAAATTTTTGATGTTATAGAAGAAAAAGAAGATCGAAGAACTCGAATAAGCGAATCAATCAGCGAAAAGAGAAACTCGAAAGAGGGGCATACCACAGATTCTCAACGAGCGAGATGGAAACTTGGGAATATTCACACACCACCAGATTCACAACTTGAGTTTTGAGAAAATACAGTAAAAGCGACTGGCAGAGCTTGGCGGAAACTAGGGCTGAGCTTCGATTTTGTTTCAGAATACAGAGTGTAGCGAGATGGAAACTTGGCAAATTCACACACCACCAATTTCGCAACTTGTGTTTTGAGAATACACAGTAAAGGCGACGAGCAGAGATTGGCGGAAACTGGGCGGAGCTTGCGCGCGGAAACAAGCTAGGGCGGCAGTGGAATATTGTGTTTTAATTAGAATACAGAGAGTTTAACTTCTTGACTTTTTAAAAAATTTTATTTTTGGCGCCTGATTTTTCACAAAATAATAGTTTTTTAATATTTTGGTATTGGTTTTGGCGGTACAATGTCACGCTCAATCTCCCTCAATTATTATTTGGGACCAGTTATTACTTTCTTTAGGGACCAGATTTATTACCTTCGTAATAAAATATAGTATTAAGGACCAAAATATTATCTCGTCCCAATAAATATATTTTTTGCGACCAAATTATTAACTTGTCCCTAAAAGTTGGTCATAAATAAGGCTTTTTCTTGTAGTGCCAGAATTTCGGTTCAGGGTTCAAGAATTCGAGCTTAGAATAGCTGTTATATTTGGCTTTATCTGATTTTCCTACCTGTTTCATGCTAAATGTGCTAAATGCTTTACCGCATTGATATTTGGTGAATTATATATATAAACTGCTACGACGCCATTCCTCTTTCTGAGTCTTCTACATCATGGAGAAGGATGCACTTCGTGTGACTTCTCTTCTGTTTAGAGTCTTATCCCATTTAGAACGAGGTTCGGATAAGTTGCTAAGCCGGCGGAGCTTCTGTATCCCCGGTACGCTGTCCCCCCCCCCCCCCCGTCGAGTTGTCCGCTCGGGTAAGCCAGGTCTAGAACAATAAACCTAGGTTTTTAACCTAGTATAACAAAGCCTCGTGCCGGATCCCTAGTAGGAACGTTTGTTTGCATCATGTGCATTTGACTTAGGGGACTCAACATAGGGGTTGGGTCCGTCTAGGACAGGTGACCTGAAATAAAAAGACCATCCTAATGCATCTTACGTTCTACTTGTGCATTTATTTGTTTCGGCTTGCATGTTGACCGACTTCTAGAATAGGGACAGAAAAATCAAAAAAAGAGGGAAAAGAAAGAAAGAAAAACCAAGAGTGAGAGGTAGGTATATTTAGAAAATTCCAAAACTTTGCCGAATTTTTGAGAAAATGAAAGAAAAAGAAAAATTGTGTTTTCAAAACATAGTTGGTTTTGTCAAATCTGCCCGAACTACGCCAGTTTGATTCCCATAGGGTGTGGGATACGTAGGCCACCCCCATCGGGTCCAACTTTCCTTTTTGCAAAAATAGCCCAAAAACAACAAAAATTTTAGTTTTTGTCACAAATAAGTCAGGTGATGCCATTCTTGTCTAAAATAAGTCGAATGTCCCCAAAAGGGCATCGAAAGGCTGTTTCTGCAAGAACAGCCACATTGGGTCATTTTCAACGGTTAGCGGGCACAGCCTTAAAATCTTCTTTCCCGAAGTGCTAAAAGGCAGTATCCACAAAGCCGAAGTTTTGTTTTTGAAATGAAAATTTTGAAAAAGAATGATGTTGCTTTTCTTTTTAGGTTAAAATAAGTCTTTAAATCACCTTAATAAATGTGCAGGATGAGCACGAATCAAATTAAATCCTTCACAGTCTTTAATGAGATCCCCTTGAAGCTCCACATGTGGTGGGATGATATAGGAAAAGGAAGTAAAGAAACAGTGGTAAAGGTTCTGGGCGGCCTCGTCGGATTATTTAACGTCAAGCCAAGGTTGGACATAATTGAAGCTTTAATACCTTTCTGGGACCAGACTCGCAACGTGTTCCGTTTCTCTGACTTTGAGCTCACACCTACATTGGAGGAAGTTGCGGGTTATGCAGGCCTTAATGGAAACCTTAGAAGTCGATATCCGTTGGCACCAAGACCGGTATCTCCCCACAAATTTTTGGATTTGCTGAGTATTAGTCGGGATGTTCAAGATGGAAATCTATCAGAAGGGTATTGTACACTCCATTTCTTGTATCATCGATATGGCAACCCCCATGGTTTTGAAGAGCTAAACACTGGTCTAACTTATGCCGGAAACAAAGACAAATGGGAAGCAAGACGGGGTTTAGCATTCATGGTAGCCTTCTTGGGAGTTGTGGTCTGTCCACGAGAAGATGGGAATATAGAGATAGGTCTTGTGGGAATGATCGATGTTGCTATCAAGAAAGCCAACAGCACTGTGGTTCCTCTGATCGTATCTGAAATCTATAGAGCCTTGACTATCTGTAGGGAAGGGGGAAGTTCTTCCAGGGTTGCAATTTGTTACTACAGTTATGGATGCAAGAACACCTCTGTCACCGGGTTGGGTACATGAATTATGGTTTGACCGGGTTGAGCTGCATTAAAGAATTTGAAAGCCGGGTAGCAGGTATTGAATTCCCTACGGGTACTGAAGCTTGGCTTACACTTCTGAGATCCTTGACTGCCGAAAGGATTGAGTGGGCATTTGGATGGCTTCCTGTCACTGAAGCAGTTTCCATGTCAGCTGAAGTGTCTTATATCCTCTTGATGGGCATCCGGAGTATCCAGCCTTATGCTCCTTACAGGGTTCTGCGCCAATTAGGAAGATTCCAAACCGTCCCCAATGATGAAGATCTGAGTAAACATGTCATTGAACTGGGCCCGAAAGCCGCATTTCCAGAAGGGAAGATTCGCCAAGTATGGAATGAGTGTAGGTTTCTTGAACCTAAGACCATAGTGCGAGACCGAGCTAGAGGGGAAGTGGACCCTAAGTATATGGTTTGGTTCGGCAAAAGATTCCAGATTCCTGAAAGACCCGCAAAGAGACCACATGTCCAACAGTTTACCGATGGGGCCCAGGTACAATGGGATTGGTTAACTAAGGAGAATGAGTACAGAGCCAAAATAAGCCAGTTGGAAAGGCGAGTCACGGAGCTTCAATTTGAAAATGGTGTTCAAGCTGCCGCAGATGAGGGAGAAAAGAAGAAACTGACCCAGGAAAATGAGGCTCTTAAGGCTCAGATCCGGCAGATGAAAATAGCTGCCAACAACCAAGAAAGAAGTCGGGCTGATGAAAGGTTGATAAGCAGACTAAAAAAGAAAGTCCTCGAATGCCAAGAAGACTTGGAAAAATCCGAAAAAAGTATAGCAAAAACCCGGGCGCAGTGGGCAAAGAAAGCAGAAGAATGGACCCAATTGTGCAACAAATGAAGAGAAATTATGAAAGGACTATTACTAATTTGAGAAGAAAAGTGAATATTCTTGAGGATGAGGCAGCCAAACAGGCTAAAGATTTCAAAGCTAATAGGGAGCATTGTTATGCTCTGATGGCTCAGATGGAGGAAGAAATACAGAACTTGCAAAATGAGCACCTTCATGACTCTCAAGTGTTAGAAGCCCGGAACCAGCAGATAGGGCGGTTGCTTCAGGAAAAGGGCAGAATTAGGGAAAGAATCAGAGCCATCGCTGACTACATTACCATGAAGTGCCAAGTGTGCGAGAACGTGACTCGCACCACTTTCTATGCTGCAGTGATGACTTTCGTCCGCCGAGTTATGAATGATTTGGAGTAACTATAGGGAGTTCTCGCACATAGGCTCGCGGCGAGGCCGAATGACGCCCCGCATGCCCCAGTAATTGAAGCTTTAATGTATTTTTGATTTTTAAAACATCGAGTCTGTATTTTGTTTTATTTTGAGTCTGTTTGTAGTTTTCCTTTCCAAGAAGACGAGTAGTGTAGCATCTTTTGTAATAGAAGTTTTTATTAATGAAAAATTGAAAATTCCCAAAAATTGTTTCTTTATTTTTCGCATTTATTTTTTCAAGAACTACGCTTGGTCTGATTCATGCGGGGTCATGATACGTAGGCAATCTCCATAAGATTCGACCGTAACCCTAAGAGAAAAGAAAAAAGGGAGGAAAGAAAATAAAAGAAAAAAAAGAGAGGAAAAGAAACGAAAAAAAAGAGAGAGAAAATAAGAAAACCAACAGAACGAAACCATGGCAATAAGCAAAGGCAAGAATGAAAGAAAAGAAAAGAGAAAGTGAAAAAAGAAAAAGAAAGGCAATGAAAAACGAGAGAAAGGACAAGAGAAGAAAGAAAAGAGAAACAAAAAGAGAAATGAAAATCGAAAGAAGAATAATGGGAAAGAATAAGGAAACGCCGGGATGACGCATGCAACCGTTGCAAAACATATGGAAACACATTTAACTGTATAGGTGCATCACGCCTCAACGTGCGATTACCTATCTGTTATTTGCCTCAAACTAACCGTTTGCTGCTGTCACTTCCAGTCCAGATTTTATAGAAACGATGGTTGGTTTTTCGTGGTAAACTGGCATCACATCCCTACTTTACTAGATCAAAGGGGAGCATAGAAATGTCTTCGGAAATGACCTTGCCAGCAATCCCATCCCAGAAGATAGCCCAATTTCGGGCATCCCGGCCTCAGAGTCTGCAGCGACTGAAGAGAACAGGATCTTACGTCTTAGGGTCATGGAGATGTGGGATGCGTGGACTAATGGAAGGGAGCCTCCAAGTGCCATCCCTGGATTCCCCGAGTTGTTTCCTAGAACAGGGGGTACCTCTAATATCCCCATCAGCCACCCGAATACCCCATTGGGATAGCCCACCATGTCGGCTCATTTTGTTGGAACACCTTCTGAGGTCCGCCCCCAGGTGTTCACATCCGGAGCAGTCCCCAATATCTTTACCGCTCCACCATGCTCGGCCACCATACAGCCTTCACTGCCTAGGCTTACTTTTGATCCTTCGGCCTTTACTTTTCAAAATCCTATTTTTCAAGTGGAGCCTCCTCAGTACCCCACATATACTTACCCGCAGCCACCTCCATGTGAGTTCACACCCGGACAGGATAAAACTCCTAAAGCTCCCGAACAGGATGAAATGGCAAAAGGGATGAGGAGCCTAGAGCAAAACCTAAAAAACATGCAAGGTTTAAGCGGGCAGAAGAGTGTTTCCTATACTAATCTGTGCATGTTCCCTCACGTGCATTTGCCTATGGGATTTAAGACTCCGAATCTTGAAAAATACGATGGGCATGGTGATCCCATTGCTCACCTTAAGAAATACTGCAATCAATTGCGTGGGGCTGGAGGAAAAGAAGAATTGCTCATGGCTTACTTTGGGGAAAGCTTGGTGGGTATTGCCTCCGAGTGGTATATGGATCAAGATATCTCTCGATGGCACATCTGGGACGACCTCGCGAGGGACTTTGTTAGACAGTTCCAGTACAATATAGACATTGCTCCAGACCGGAACTCATTGGCAAATCTAAAGAAGAAGTCCTCAGAAAGTTTTTGGGAGTATGCAATCAAATGGCGTGAGCAAGCATCGAGAGTAAAACCTCCAATGGACGAGGTCGAAATGGTCACGGTGTTTCTTCAAGCTCAGGAAGCTGATTATTTCCAAAATATGATGTCAGCTATGGGTAAACCATTCGCAGAAGCTTTCAAAATTGGTGAAATGGTGGAGAATGGACTAAAAACAGGCAGAATTCTGAGCCAATCAGCCATTAGAGCAAACCTCCCAAGCCATTCAAGGCGGGTCTGGAGGAATGGCCAAGGGTAAAAAGAAAGAAGAAACATCCATGGCGGCCTCGGGTGCAAGAAGGCACCACGCTCCTAGACCCATGTTCTCGGAAAGAACCCCTCAACATTACTACCCTCACCATGACATGGCTTATGCTCCTTAACCGTATGCGGTCATGAATACTCAACCCTTTGCTCGGCGGCAGCCATATGCCAATAGAAACCAAGCTCCATTCCCAAGAAATCAGCCTCCCCACCAAAACCACTATAATCCCCGTCCTCCACAGAATAACTTTCCTCCCCGTGAGCCACCCAGGAGGCAAACTTTTACTCCAATTGGTGAATCTTACTCTTATCCATTCCCAAAACTTGTCCAAATGGGTCTACTGCAGCCGGTCCCTCAAACAAGGCATAACCCAGCATCGCCTGCCTACAGAGCCGGTGTCAGATATGGCTATCATTCAGGAGCAGAAGGGCACGACACAAATGATTGTTGGACATTGAAAAAGGCAGTGGAGAACTTAATAGAGCAAGGAAAGATAGTGCTGAGGGATGAGGATGTCCCAAACGTGACTAATAACCCACTGCCAGCCCATAATAATGGGCCAGTAATTGGAATGATTTGTGAAGATAAATAATTTAATCCGGCACTAAAGGCCATAATTGCCATTGCTGATGCGGAAAGAAAGCCAAAGGTTGACCCAAAGCAAGATAAAGGGGAAAATAAGAGCAAAGTCTCCAAGTCAGAACCAGAAAAGAAAGCTGAAACAGGAACGGAGGCAATTCTGATGAAATCCCCTGAGCACCAAAGGGTTTTAATGAAGACCCTGAATGAAGCATACGTGCCTGCTGAAACTTCGGTGGAACAGTTGGAAAGAATGGCAGAAAGATTTTTCGCCGTCAATCAGATTTCATCCAGCAAAAACGACTTGCCTCCAGAAGGAGCCGCTCAGAACAAAGCCTTGCACTTAACCGTCAAATGTAAGGGATATTATGTGAAGAGGGTCATGGTAGACGGAGGTTCTGGGGTGGACATTTGCCCACTTTCCACACTACAGCGTATGGAAATCGGAACTGGAAGGATTCGTCCCAGCAATGTCTGTGTGAGAGCCTTTGACGGTATCAAAAGAGACACCATTGGAGAAATTGACCTAATCTTGACCATTGGCCCGATGGACTTCGAGGTGACTTTCCAAGTGCTAGACATGGACACGTCCTACAGTTTTCTTCTGGGAAGGCCTTGGATCCATGCTGCAGGAGTTGTACCCTCTACCCTCCATCAAATGGTGAAATTTGAACACGAGGATCAGGAGATCGTGGTTCAAGGAGAGGATGAACAGTCAATCTATCGGGACCCATCTGTCCCATGCCTAGAAGCGAGGGAAGGCAGTGAACACATAGTTTACCAAGCATTCGAAATTGTGGTGGCGGATCACCATGAAGAAGGAAATCCTTGCCCTCAACCCTTCCTATCCAATGCCTCGATTATGGTGGCCAAAGAAATGATCAGACATGGTTTCAAGCCAGGGAAGGGACTTGGAAAAGCTTTGCAAGGAATATCTGAACCAGTGACTCTGCCTACAACTGAAAAGTTCTTCGGGATAGGTTTTCACTCCACCCCAGATGATGTAGAGTGGGCGGATGAGAGAAAGAAGGAGGGATGGGTCTTGCCACAGCCACTGCCACATTTGTATGAAACCTTTGTCAAGCCGAAGTACAGTGAGGAGGAAGATGATGAGGCTTTTACGGCCGAAGAGATTGAAGAGATATGTGGGGCAATGAGAAATATACTATACGAAACCCACATGGTTCAGCCAGGAGAGGGCTCCAGCATCGCTGAGGTGCTGTATATGGGACCAAACGCCAAGCTGCAGAATTGGAAGGCTACGCCATTCCCAATCAGGCGGGAGTCTCGGTAGACCTGTCCTGCCACTTTTTCTGCATCGCGAGTTATTCCAAGGTGTAACCCGGGTGTTTTCTTTAGTTTCTTGTCTTTAAATTTCCCAATGTAAACCCTGTTATCTTCCCAATTCCAAGAAATGAAATCAATATTTCATCGTTCATTTTTTCTGATTTTGCTATTATTTCTTCTTTTCAGTTCTAATAATGCGGCTTTAAATAATATGACATGCTTGCGGACTTCATGCCCAGATCCGAACATGCTGTCTAATTGTGAAATAATGAACCAAGAGCCAGAATATTATGAAGAAGAGGTTTTTAGGGAAGTAAATCGAGAATTGGAAAAACTTGGGAATAAACCTAAAGCCAATGGTGCTGTTGAAGCAGCAAACAAGAACATCAAAAAGATTTTGAGAAAGATGATTCAGTGCTCCAGACAATGGCATGAAAAGTTACCTTTTGCATTACTGGGATATCGCACCACAGTGCACACATCGGTAGGAGCTACCCCATACCTTTTGGTCTATGGAACCGAGGCTGTTATACCCGCAGAGGTAGAAATCCCTTCTCTCCGGATCATCGTTGAAGCAGAGAGCGAGTGGGTGAA
This sequence comes from Nicotiana attenuata, assembly GCF_001879085.1. Lineage (NCBI taxonomy): Eukaryota > Viridiplantae > Streptophyta > Magnoliopsida > Solanales > Solanaceae > Nicotiana > Nicotiana attenuata. Next base: position 91,215 of record NW_017672747.1, on the reverse strand, counting down.
GACTCGGCTGGAACAGTTGTCTTTAATTGATGAAAAACGGATGGCTGCGGTTTGTCACGGGCAGTTGTACCAACAAAGAATGGCCCGCGCTTATAACAAGAAAGTGCGTCCCAGGAATTATGCCATACATCATCCGAAAGATATTGCCGAGAGGAGCGTTCTATCTGGGTGACATTGAAGGAAATGATCCCGAAGCAGCAGTCAATGCGGACGCAGTAAAAAGGTACTATGTCTAGATTTTCTGCGGTGACGACTTTGTTCAATTGAGATGACGAAGGATTTCATTCCCGCTATCCAAACACTATCAATCTTTCGCAAACCCTTTGAGCCAGTTACCCTCTTTGGAACTCGAAAGTACTATTGAAAGAAAAAAAGAAAAAAAAGGAAAAAAGAAAAAAAAAAGAAAAAAAATGAATGAAAAAAAGGAAGGAAGAAAGAAAGAAAAAAACAAACAAAAACAAAAGCAAAAAAAAACAAAAACAACCAAAAACAAATGTTTCCCTGAACTACGTCTGACTTGATTCCGAAAGGATACGTAGGTAGCCTCTTTCTGGGGTTCAGTCACACCAAAAAAAAAATCTCAATTCCCCAAAAAAAGAAACTGGGGCAGATGACATAATGGCTCGGCCATGAGCCCACCAAAACGGTTCCAAAGTTGTAATTCCATCCAAGATTCTTTTTACCCAAAAAAACCTTGTCTAAGTCCTTCCGATCAATTGGCAAAGGCGTGGGAATTGAAAACATCATTGTTGGAATCTGATGCAATCAAATTGAGAGAAATAAAATGAGAGAGTCTTATCGGTGAAAACCTACGGGCACCATAAGGTGACGGTGAATAGAGAAATTGAAAATGAGAGAGTCCGCTTAGTGAAAACTCGTAAAGAGCACTATCGGGCGATGGTGAGAAGAGAAATGAGAGAGGTCGATTGGCGAAAACCCGCAAAGGGCGCCGTCGGCCGAAAAGAAGACATCTCCCACCACTGAAAGAGTCCTGGCAAGGTTCCCTGGTTTTGAGATACGGGTCAATTAAGTTTACGAGAAGTTGGAAAGTTTGTGCGGGTCGGGCATCCAGTCCAAGAAGCATGTCATGTTTATTTGAAGCTTGCATGCACCTCCAGATAAGTCCTTCTCTTTCCCCCGAAAGGGACACTTCTCTTTAAATTCATCTTCTTGCTTACTTTTTCCTTGAATCCCTTTCGGTCTAACGCTGATTCCGAAACTATTAAAAAGAAAAGGTGGCAGGACTAGCTTTACAGGGCTCTCACTAACAAAAGCTAAAGAAAAGTACCCAGCCTCAGTGGATGCATCAAGTCAATCCCGACTGGCCATGATGGCGGATGCTCTGAAATCAAAGTTATTGAAAGAGAAAAACAAAAAACAAACAAAAAAGTCAAGGACAAAGGTCTTAAAGGCAGAATAAAGTGAAAGGCCGGAGCCCCATGCGGGCGAGTTGTCATGAAATTCTGAAAGATGAGCCATCCGGTTTGAAAAAGAAAAAGAATCTTCAAAACCAGCAAGCAGCAGAGGTTCTCAATAGAAGCTGGGCCAAAGTCAAGCAATTGAGACGATCAAGGCCACAAAACCAACCACCGTTTCAAACTAACAAATTGTTCATTGTTTGAAAAGTTGAAACAGGTGTAATCCAAAGCAACCATGCAAGAAGCAGGTGTAATCAATAGAAAATGTCCAGGAGCTAGAAGCAGCCTCGCAACAATAATCAACTCGAAGGGAAGTTTCCTCAAAAAATCTTTCCTGCATCTTTACTAAAAAAGAGAGAAAAAAAAAACTAAAATCATGATAGCATAGGGCCCCTTTTCCTAGATATCCCGGCATAACCCGCGGACCTCCCTGGCATAGAAGCGGGGTTGCCAACATATCCTTGGGATAAAAGAAAAACTCCCTTATACCTTTTTCTTTTATCGTGGCATAACCCGCAGACCTCCCTGGCATAAACAAAGGACCTTTTTCTTTTATCCCGGCATAACCCGTGGACCTCCCTGGCATAACCCAAGGACCTTTTTCTTTTTATCCCGGCATAACCCGTGGACCTCCCTGGCATAACCCAAGGACCTTTTTCTTTTTATCCCGGCATAACCCGTGGACCTCCCTGGCATAACCCAAGGACCTTTTTCTTTTTATCCCGGCATAACCCGTGGACCTCCCTGGCATAACCCAAGTAGCCTTTTTCTTTATCCCGGCATAACCCGTGGACCCCCCAGCATAACCCAAGGACCTTTTTCTTTTATCCCGGCATAACCCGTGGACATCCCTGGCATAACCCAAGGAGCCTTTTTCTTTTATCCCGGCATAACCCGTGGACCCCCGGGCATAACCCAATGACCTTTTTCTTTTATCCCGGCATAACCCGTGGACCTCCCTGGCATAACCCAAGGAGCCTTTTCTTTCAATCCTGGCATAACCCAAGGACCTTTTTCTTTTCCGGCATAACCCGTGGACCTCCCTGGCATAACCCAAGGAGCCTTTTTCTTTTATCCCGGTATAACCCGTGGACCTCCCCGGCATAACCCGAGGACCTTTTTCTTTTCCGGTATAACCCGGTCATTCTCCAGTATAACCTGGTAACTCCCCCTAGTTTAAGGCTTCATTCCCAAGGATACACAATCCTGATTTTATTGCTTAGATATGTGTCACAAATAACTCACGAAATTTTCCTAGTGAAAACTGGGGCAGAAAAATTTTGTTCGTTTGTTTGTTTTGGTGTCTGAGCAGGTTTGACCTCGAGGCATAGGATCTGAGGTAGCTGAAAAAATGAGTCTCCATCCAGAATAAAGAAAGGAAGAAAAGAACAAAAAGATGTGAATTCAAAATACTGAAGCGGACAAAGATGCGGACTGCTTAAAACCTGACTGAAGTCACAAGCTCCGCCTATCCCGCTTTGATCCCATGCTGAAGAAAGAACCAGCACCTACAGCTTGCGAGCATTAAGATTCAGATCGGGGTCCACAACAAAACCAGCTAAGACTCAAGATCAAGTTTCAAAAGATTTATAGATAGGAATCTTGTAACTCATAGTTGATAGGCATAGCTAGCTTAGCTTTGATTTTCCTTTTGGTGTAATAAGGAGGTCAGCAAGCAGTAGCAGCAGCAACAACAGTGAAATCACAGCTCCTAGTAGTCCCAGCTACCAAACTTTCCAGAACTACACTGACCTGATTCCTTTATAGCCAAGGATAAGTAGGCAACCTCTGAAGCAGGGTTCGGTCAAACGTTTTTCAAAAATGATTCTCATGGAGTGCCAAGCAGGCTAAAATCCCTCATAATTTCTCATTTATCTTTGCCCGAAAACCCTTCGTGTTTCCGAGCAAAGAGGGGCAGCTGTGAGCGCGTGATTTTTGCCTCGCTTGAATTACTCCTATAGAATTCTTAAAATTAGGATTTTTCTTTTATTATTTGAATTTTAGGGAATTAATTGCATGATTTTGTGTTTGTTTGCATTTTGTGTGCATTTTTAGTTGATATAATTCATAAAAAATATAAAAAAATGTAGTACCTTTGCATTTAAGACTCAATTTTATATTTTAGTTTTATTGGTCAATTAACATCACAAAATAGAAGAAAATAACAAAAAATGGTTCTTTTTGCATTTTTACTTTTAATTCTCAAATTGGTTTTACTTTGTTCGAAATTAGGAGTTAATTCATGAAAATTAATTAGTTTAGTTGTAGAATTAGATCAGGTCTTTATTTTTATTTTTGTATTAAACAAAAATTAAAAAAAAAAAAGGAACTAATTGAAAAGAAAATAAAAAAAGTAGAGAGAAACAGGCCAACCCAATTGAAATACCCCTCAATCGCCCAGTCCAAGCCCAAATCACGCCCATGCCTGGTCCAAATGCCCCAACCCTCAGACTTTTGAAACGACGTAGTATAGGGGTGTTACTACGTCGTTTCAGGTTCCCTAAGTGGTAAAATAATCCTGGCCCTCCATCCCTCATGATCCAATGGCCCTAATTTCACCATTAGTTTTTAATAAAATTGTCTGAAATTGCAAAAACCCTAAATACCAAACCCATCTTCCTCGTACCATTAGCTCCACCGCTCCTCCACCGTCCGCCGCCAGCCGGAAATCGCCTCCGCCGGCGGCCGGTCTCCAAATAACCCCAAAATTACACCATAGATGCTCCTCCACCTCCCCTTTCTAGATCCGAGCTTAGTTTCTTTCAAATCCCACCCCAATTCGTCGAATAATCCAAACCCTAGCGCCGCCTCCGCCGTGCACGGCGGCGCCACCTTCCAAATCTTACCAAATTAACACCCTAGAGCCTACTCACCCTCCTCTTTCCGAATCCACCATCAGTAGCCCTCGAATCACCCCCCAGTGGATCGAATTTTTGATCGAAGTTTGGCCTCAAACCCTAGTTTCAGGAATTGGGGGTTTACTGGTGGCTTGACCATTATGGGGTTTACCCGTGTGTTTTCTCATGAAAACACACGATTAAACACTAGTTTGGTCAAGCAATTTTAATCTGATTTTGCCCAGGCCAAGTCTCAATTCCGGTAATTCTTTTCTCTTTCATTTTTCTTTTTATGTTATTACTTTTTCCTATCTGTTCTTAGTATTTACTTTTTTGTTTTCTTAGATTTCTTTTTGTTAAGATTAATTTCTGTCCTTTCATCCATTTTGTTTCTTATTTGATTTTTTGATTCATGACTCAGTGATTCAATGTGTGATTGACTCTGTTTGTCTCCATGAATGCCTGTTCGATGGATAATGGCCTGTAGTTTGCTAATTTGAACCATTAAGGATTAAAATTAGATTTAAGTTTAATTTTTGAAAGTTTTTGATAATCGAAGTGTTGTTGATTACTGCTGAAAATGCTAGGACCTTTGGTTAATCAACCATGGTCACTTCATGACCAAGGTAACAGGGCTGGGGATTATTTTGATTAGGTTAGTAATTCATGAGTTGAATTAAGGGTAGTATAGGTAATTCAATAAAGGGAATCCTGCAGTAACCGAACTAGAACCCCCTAGTGTCTTCTAGAAAGGGGTTCTAGTTAGAATTTCGGGAACTTGGTAGTATAACTTGACCAACAAGGCATGAATTGAGGGACTAAGTAGTTACAAACTGAAAATAAATGAGGGACTAAAATGTAAAAGGAAAATCTGAGAGTTGCCCTAGTTTTGGTCTATAAAAGGGCAGTACCCCTGCCTTGCAATAGAAGTGGGAGAAGTTTTAGAAATCTGAAAAGTTTTAGAAGTTTTAGAAATCTGGAAGGTTTTGAGAGGGAAAAATCAGAGAAGTTTAGAAGGTTTTAGATCTGAAAATTCAAAAACCAGATTCAGTAGTCTAGAGAGATCCTAAAACTCTGAAAAATTCAAAAAAAAAATTCAAATCCTAGAACTTAGAGAAATTAGAAAAATCCAAAAAAAAAGACAATTCAAATTCAAATTCTTAGAGTGATCCTAAATTCCATTTGTTGAGTTAGCATTCCAGCTTATATAAGGTTGAAAATAGTTTGAACATTCCTGGTGTTTTGGTCGCTGAAGCTTCAGAAGTTCCTGGGTTTATTTCGAGTCTATTTTGGTTCATTCAAGTCTATTTTTGGTTATTTGTTGATGCTTTTCCTCTGCAATTGACTCCTGGGTTGCTGTGATACTATTTTGGGTTTAAAATTGATCTTGTTGCTGCTGTGTGCTGCTGATTACTATCTGATGATCTTCTGATCCAAAATTTTCCTTTTGTGTGGTATTATCCAGGTATTCCTTTGAGCTATGTATGAGGATTATTTTATGCACATGTAGAGGATTCAAAAATCATGCAAATGAAGAATTTGTTGAAGTTGAATTGATGTTGAATATGCTGCTGCTATCTGATTATGATCCTAGTCTAAATTTAGAGCCATAGATGCTAATTTATGTTTGTTATTGTTGTAGTGTAGTTTTAGTTTTGGTTTGTACTTAAATGAACAATGGACTGTGGTCGCCTATATGCCTGTTTAAATCTGGTCTAAGTTAGCTGAATACGAATTAGTTCAATTTGCTGAATTTACAAATGTTTCAATTCGGAGCAGATGCTAGATCTAAATAAATGTCATTAATTAGTCCGTTAGTTCGAAATTAATTAGTCCCCCCTTTAAGTCAATTAATTTCATTAAGTCAAGGGCCTGTGCGGTTTGGGCTCAAGTCCCAATTTTGTTGCCCTCGCGCTGGGCCTGTTCAGAAGCCCATTTGGAATAGCTTCTTATACAAGCTGACTACAATTTCCTCCTTCTCGGGCTAGTCTCAAAATCCTATTTGCTGAAGGCTTGAATTCTTTTAAAAGTTGTAATTTAATTTTGTAATGCAAGTTTGAGCCCTTCAAGTTAAGTAGCAAGCTCAAATTAAGAGGGTTTTCAATGAGGGAGATCCTTTTGTTTGAGTTTGGACTTGATCTTGAGGCCCGAATTCGCCTGAATGCTTTTAATAAAAGTTCATTAATAATATTAATTAATTAGGTCTTTTAGAGACAATCCTTAATAGAGAATAATAGTTCATTTTAGGATGGCCTTTAAAATAAATCGAGGTGCGCTGCGCCAAACAAAATTCATAAATTGCGTGGCCCTTTTTAAATACTCACATTAAAATACTTAGAACTTTGGACGTGCCATTTAGCGAATTTTCATGGCCTCCCTCAAAGTTAACAACGCGTTAGTTGCTCTAGGCGCGTTATTTAATAATTTTGCCTTGCTAAACTCGGGTGTGCATTTCATGTGACAGAAATCTAAATCCCAAAACGTTGAATAAAATGTGTCGTGGATCCGAGTGCATTTCATGTGACGTGATCCAAAAACACGTTTTAAATGACGTTCAACCTTCCTTAAAAATTAATTAAAAGCGGTAAATACTTTTAAAATTGCACTATCGGATGAACATGTGTTAAAATCTGATATTAAGCTATTTATAATAGTTTAAGCGACCGTGCTAGAACCACGGGATCCGAGGGTGCCTAACACCTTCCCTCGGGTCAACAAAATTCCTTATTCAGAATTTCTGGTTCGCAAACTTCATTTGGAAAGTCGAAAATTTCCTCGATTTAGGATTCAAGATAAACCGGTGACTTGGGACACCAAAAGCCAAACCTATCCCAAGTGGCGACTCTGAAATAAATAAATAATCCCATTTCAAATAATGTCACTTAAATTGGAAATACTCCCTTATACATTATCCTTCGGGGTAGGTGTGTAAAAAGGAGGTGTGACAGCTCTGGCGACTCTACTGGGGTGTGTAACCCGTGGACCTCCCTGGCATAAAACTAATTCTGAACTCATTTAATGTGACTTGGGACACCAAAAGCTAGACCTAACCCAAGTGGCGACTCTGAAATAAATAAATAATCCCAATTCAAATAATGTCACTTTAATTGGAAAAACTCCCTTATACACTATCCTTCGGTGTAGGTGTGTAAAAAGGGGGTTTGGGATTTGGACGAGTTATGCCAGGGAGATCCCAAGGACCTTTTTCTTTTATCCCGACATAACCCGTGGACCTCCCTGGCATAACCCAAGGACCTTTTTCTTTTATCCCGGCATAACCCGTGGACCTCCCTGGCATAACCCAAGGACGTTTTTCTTTTATCCTGGCATAACCCGTGGACCTCCCAGGCATAACCCAAGGACCTTTTCTTTTATCCCGGCATAACCCGTGGACCTCTTCCCCGGATCGTGGCTCCCTAGCACCCAAGGCCTTTTTTCTTTTCTCCCGGCATAACCCGTGGATCTCCCTGCATAACCCGTGGACCTCCCTGGCATAACCCGAGGACCTTTTCCTTTCGCTCCCTGGCATAACCCAAGGACCTTTTTCTTTTATCCCGGCATAACCCGTGGACCTCCCTGGCATAACCCAAGGACCTTTTTCTTTTATCCCGGCATAACCCGTGGACCTCCCTGGCATAACCCAAGGACCTTTTTCTTTTATCCCGGCATAACCCGTGGACCTCCCTGGCATAACCCAAGGACCTTTTTCTTTTTATCCCGGCATAACCCCCCTTTTCTTTATCCTGGCATAACCCGTGGACCTCCCTGGCATAACCCAAGGACCTTTTTCTTTTATCCCGGCATAACCCGTGGACCTCCCTGGCATAACCCAAGGACCTTTTTCTTTTATCCTGGCATAACCCGTGGACCTCCCAGACATAACCCAAGGACCTTTTTCTTTTATCCCGGCATAACCCGTGGACCTCCCTGGCATAACCCAAGGACCTCTTTTATCCCGGCATAACCCGCGGACCTCCCTGTCATAACCCAAGGAGCCTTTTTCATTTATCCCGGCATAACCCGTGGACCTCCCCGACATAACCCGAGGACCTTTTTCTTTTCCGGCATAACCCGGTCATTCTCCAGCATAACCTAGTAACCCCCTAGTTTAAGGCTTCATTCCCAAGGATACACAATCCTGATTTTATTGCTTAGATATGTGTCACAAATAACTCACGAAATTTTCCTAGTGAAAACTGGGGCAGAAAAATTTCGTTTGTTTGTTTGTTTTGGTGTCTGAGCAGGTTTGACCTCGAGGCATAGGATCCAAGGTAGCTGAAAGAATGAGTCTCTATCTAGAATAAAGAAAGGAAGAAAAGAACAAAAGAAGTGAATTCAAAATGCTGAAGCGGACAAAGATGCGGACTGCTCAAAACTTGATTGAAGCCACAAGCTCCGCCTGTCCCGCTTTGACACAATGCTGAAGAAAGAAACAACACCTACAGCTTGCGAGCAGCAAGATTCAGATCGGAGTCCACGGCAAAATCATCTAAGAGTCAAGATCAAGCTTCAAGAGATATATAGATAGGAATCTTGTAACTCATAGTTGATAGGCATAGCTAGCTTAGTTTTGATTTTCCTTTTGGTGTACTAAGGAGGTCAGCAAGCAGTAGCAGCAGCAACAACAGTGAAATCACAGCTCCTGGTAGTCCCAGCTACCAAAAACTTCCAGAACTACACTGACCTAATTCCTTTATAGCCAAGGATATGTAGGCAACCTCTGAAGCAGGGTTCGGTCAGACGTTTTTTTAAAAAGTGCTTCTCATGGAGTGCCAAGCAGGCAAAAATCTCTCATAATTGCTCATTTATCTTTGCCCGAAAACCCTTCGTGTCTCCGAGCAAAGAGGGGCAGCTGTGAGCATGTGATTTTTGCCTCGCTTAAATTATTCCTATAGACTTCTCAGAATTAGGATTTTTCTTTTATTATTTGATATTTAGAATTTAATTGCATGATTTTGTGTTTGTTTGCATTTTGTGTGCATTTTAATTGATATAATTCATAAAAAATACAAAAATAGCACATTTGCATTTAGGATCCCATTTTTATATTTTTAGGTTTACTAGTTAATTAGCATTACAAGAAATAAGAGAAAATCACAAAAAATAGTCCTTTTGCATTTTTACTTAGTTTTCTTTTAAATTAGGATTTAGTTAATTTTAGAAAATTAATTTGTTTAATTTTAGAGTTAAATCAGGTCTTTTTATTTTTAATTTTGCATTCAACAAAAATATAAAAAAAAATTATGAGAAAAAGAAAAGAAAAAGAAAAGAAAATTAAAAGGAAATGAAAGTCTTAATAAAGACCCAATTTGGGCCATTTTAATAGCAGCCCAAATGAGAACCCCTTCCCAAATCCCAAACCCGTCCAACCCAGTCCAAGCCCAAAGGTCACCCGGTGCAACCCCAAATCGAACCAAAACGACGTCGTTTGGGGCGTTTTGATCCTGACCGTCTAGGTTCTTTGATCGGACGGTCAGGAACTGAGGGTTGGTTGATATATTATTGTCCAAACGACACCCCCTACCCCCAAACCATCGTCTCTCATACCCCTGTTAATTCCGGCGTAACGCCACCTAGCACCACCGTCCCCCAACCGTCCGCCGCCGACCGAAAATCGCCTCCGCCGGCAGCGATCACCCAATGGCTACCAAAAATACACCCCTGCTTCCTCTCATCCTCCTCATTATGGATCCAAGCCTAGTTTCCCCCAAATCCCCCTTGAACCCTTCGAATAAGAGAAACCATAGCGCCGCCTCCCAAACCTCCCCAAAATCATAGCCCAGACTCTTCTCACCTCCCTCTTCCCAAACCCCTAACTGGTTTCCTTCGAATATCACCTGAGTTTCTCGAATTTCAAATCGTAGAATGGCAGAACCCTAGAAGTTCGAGTTTGTTGATTTCTTCCCAATTTCTTGAGTCCAAAAACTGATTTGAGTCACAAAATAATGCTTCCGTTTGTTCTTGGCAAAGAACAAACATTTAGCATCATTTTGGGACTCGAATTGAAGTCCAGTCCTGTTCGATCCTTGCATCGGTGAGTTTCTCTTATTTCTTTGCTATTAAAATTAGTTTAAACATAGTTTTTTCTTTGTTTCTGTTAATCCATTCATGTTTTCTTTATGCTTTATTTTTCTTGTTCTGGCAGTAATCAGTACTCTAAGTTTTGTAGTTTAAGTTTTTGATTTCTTCTCTGATGTTAGTTTATGTTCATGACTTAGTTTGATTGATTAATTTTTACTTGTTTTCCTAACTTCATGTTTGATTGATAATTGCCAATAGTATTTTAATTTGAACTGTTAGGGATTAATTTAGGATTAAAATCAGGTTTAGTTTAAGTTTTGGAAGTTTTTGTTAATTGAAGTGTTGTTTGATTATTGCTGAAAATGCTAGGGCCTTTATTAATTAACCATGGTCAATTTTTTTTGACCAAGTCTAAGGGGGTTGGGGTTAGTTAACATAGGTTAGTAATTTCAGAACCAATGTAGGGGTAGTAAAGGTAGTTCATTAAAAGAATCTTGCAGTAACTGAATTGGAACCCCCTAGAACCTTCTAGATGGGGGTTCTAATTTGAAATTTAGGAACTTGGTAGTATAACTTGACCAATAAGGCATGAATTGAGGGACTAAGTAGTTAAAAACTGAAAATAAATGAGGGACTAAAATGTAAAAGGAAAATCTGAGAGTTGCCCTAGTTTTGGTCTATAAAAGGGCAATACCTTGCCTTACAATACAAGTTTTAGAAGTTTTAGAAATCTGAAAGGTTTTGAGAGGGAAAAATAAGAGAAGTTTAGAAGGTTTTTAGATCTGAAAATTCAAAAACCATTTTCAGCAGTCTAGAGAGATCCTAAAACTCTAAAAAATTCAAAAAAAAAATTCAAATCCTAGAACTTAGAGAAATCAGAAAAATCCAAAAAAAAAAGAAAAGACAATTCAAATTCAAATTCTTAGAGTGATCCTAAATTCCATTTGTTGAGTTAGCATTCCAGCTTATATAAGGTTGAAAATAGTTTGAACATTCCTGGTGTTTTGGTCGCTGAAGCTTCACAAGTTCCTAGGTTTAGTTCGAGTCTATTTTGGTTCATTCAAGTCTATTTTTGGTTATTTGTTGATGCTTTTCCTCTGCAATTGACTCCTGGGCTGCTGTGATACTTTTTTGGGTTTAAATTTGATCTTGTTGCTGCTGTGTGCTGCTGATTACTATCTGTTGATCTTCTGATCCAAAATTTACCTTTTGTGTGGTATTATCCAGGTATTCCTTTGAGCTATGTATGAGGATTATTTTATGCACATGTAGAGGATTCAAAAATCATGCAAATGAAGAATTTGTTGAAGTTGAATTGATGTTGAATGTGCTGCTGCTATCTCATTATGATCCTAGTCTGAATTTAGAGCCATAGATGCTAATTGATATCTGTTATTGTTGGTTTGTACTTAAATGAACAATGGACTGTGGTCACCTATATGCCTGTTTAAATCTGGTCTAAGTTAGCTGAATACGAATTAGTTTAATTTGCTGAATTTACAAATGTTTCAATTCGGAGCAGATGCTAGATCTAAATAAATGTCATTAATTAGTCCGTTAGTTCGAAATAAAAAGTTTACTGTGGCTCAGCCTGGAATTGAAATATTTGAAGTCATTTGTAATAAGTAGCCTTGCTTGGATTACATGTTATAGGTGATTTGTTTTTTCATATAAAAATCAGTAGATCCATTGACAATATGTTTGTCTGGTTAGCTTAGTGGATTCTATTTGAGCCTGTAAAATCAACCACCCAATCATTCATGTTTAAGTTTTAGAGCCTGCTAATTAAATCTATTCTGTCCAGTTACTGGTCATTAAAAGCAAAGCAAAATTTGGCTCATTGAGTCATTATTAATGGACGTTGAAAAATTGGTTACACTAGTAAGTAATTTATTGAACAATACTGGTCTGGTTTATACCTGGACCGTCTGGGCCATAAGGAATTGATTTAACATGGCCTAGTTATACAATAACTGTCCAGAATTAAAACCATGCCCACCCCCTTCTAAATTCAATTGATTTCATCAAGTCAAGGGCCTGGGCGGCTTGGGCCCAAGTCCCAATTTCGTTGCCCTCACGCGGGGCCTGTTCAGAAGCCCATTTGGGGCAGCTCCTCATAAAACTGGTCGAAATTTCTCACTATTGGGCCAAATTTGAAGCCAAATGCTGAGGGCTTTAATCAAAATTATGGGTTTAATTTGGTAATGCAAGTTTAGGCCTTCCAAGTTAAGTAGCAAGCTTGAATTAAGAGGTTTTCAATAACGAAGATCCTTTTGTTTAAGTTTGGACTTGATCTTGGGGCCCGAACTTTCTCTAATGCTTTAAATAATGATTAATTCATAATGTTAATTAATTAGGCCTTTAGAGACAATATTTAATAGAAAATAATAGTCCCTTTTAGGATGGCCTTTAAAATAAAACGAGGTGCGCTGCGCCAAACAAAATTCATAAATTGCGTGGCCCTCTTTAATTACTTTTATAAAATATTTAGAAATCGGGTAAGCCATTTAGCAAATTTTCATGGCTTCCCGCAAAGATATCAACACGCTAGTTACTTTAGGCGCGCCTTTTAATAAATCTACCTTCTTATACTAGGGTGTGCATTTCATGTGACCCAAATCCAAATCCCAAAATGTTGAATAAAAAGTGTTGCGGATCCGGGTGCATTTCATGTGACGTGATCCAAAAATACGTTTTAAACGACGTTCAAATCTTCCTTAAAATTCAAATAAAAGCGGTAAATAATTTTAAAATTGCACTATAGGATGACATGTATTAATATCAGATATTAAGCTATTTATAATAGTTTAAGCGACCGTGCTAGAACCACGGGATCCGGGGGTGCCTAACACCTTCCCCCGGGTCAACAGAATTCCTTATTCAGAATTTCTGGTTCGCAGACTTCACTTGGAAAGTCGAAAATTTCCTCGATTTGGGATTCAAGATAAACCAGTGACTTGGGACACCAAAAGCCAAACCTATCCCAAGTGGCTACTCTGAAATAAATAAATAATCCCATTTCGAATATTGTCACTTAAATTGGAAAAACTCCATTATACACTATCCTTCGGGGTAGTGTGTAAAAAGGAGGTGTGACACAAGGCACTCCGTAAGAACCAGGTCCGTGTAGTCGGCAGTGTGCCTTCTCTCCTGTCTGGACAGTAGACACTTGTTGACAAACTCAAACAGGACCTTGTGCTCAGGCCTCATCTCACTTTTCTGCACAAACCTGGCTTCAGGCACATCTTCAGCAGCTTTAGCATCACAGAAATTCCTAGTGATTTGAAGAGCAGTAGGGAGAGATTGCAGACATGGCCCACCTTTGCCTTGTATAGTCATCATACCCTTCACTAGGTATGTCCAGAATATCACCCAGTTTGAGTGCATCAATCTCCACTTTTACTCCTTTCACCAGGCTGGTGACTACCCTATTCTTCACAGTGGCATTTGCCATAAACTCAATCAGTTCTTTCCTGGCCAGCCTTCCATCCATTTCAAGGACCATGTCCTTCCACCCTTGTGCAGTAAGAGCATCCACCAACCTCCTCATTCCTAGTTCATTCAGGTCTTTCAGCAGCCTTCCTTTCAAAAAATTTCTTTTGCCAAAGATGGCAAACGTGTCTTGTTCTTTCTCAGATTCCTCCTCTTCTTCTTCACCACTCCATTCTTCATCTTCCTTAGTAATTTTCACCTGCTTGCCTTTCACTGCAGATCTGGTTCTTTTGGCCAAAGAGCATTCATCAGGTACAGGTACAGAGGAGACTTCTTTGAAGAAGTCTAGGAACTTTTTGGTTTCGGTGTTGGAACCTCTTTAGTTGTTCCTCTTTCTTGATGGACCAGTTCCATCTCCTCTTCTTCTACTACTACTTCAGAGCTTTCTACAACCTTTGCTTTTCCCTTCTCCCTCTTTTTCTTCCTGCTTTCTTCTAGAGCTTTCTGTAACTCTGCTTCACTTTGTTTGGCCCTGCTTGTGGTAGCTCTTCCCTTAGGCACTGAAGGGACAGTAGGTTTTGGGGATAAAGTTTTGCTTTTCTTGGTTGGCTTGGAAGCAGTTGGAGCCTTTTATGAAGAAGCTTTGCGCTTCTTTGGATCATAACTGGCCCCAACCCTCTTCAGAAGATCAGCCAGAGTTTCCTCAGCTGATGAAACAAGTTCTTCTTGTTGCTTGCTTAGATGAACAAGCCCTTCAGCCGCCTCCCCAGAACCACTTCCCCCTGACTTGATGCCACTCTCTTCAATACTCCCACAGATAGCAAGAACTTTTTCTTTCCCGTTACCTCTCTCATCACCACTTGCTCCCTCTCTCTCTTTTCCTTTCTTTTTACCTCCACTCCTACTTGATTCAGCCACCTTAACATCTTTAATAGGACCAACTAGAACAAACCTATTTTCAGTGCTTTCAACCACAATAGTAAATACCACACAAGAACTTACCTCACCAGGGGTTTCTTGAATTTTTTCAGTGTCAGAAGACCCATGTTCTTCAGCTTCACTGGCAAAAATAAAAGCTTCAGACTTAGAGCTGGAGTCAGATTCGTGAGCAGGGCTTTCTTTCTTTTGGCTAGCCTTCAATCTCTCATTTAGAACTTTCCTTAGGGCTCCAGATGCTATAGTTTTTCTAGCCAACAATTTCTGCCAACGAAACCTAGGTTTTGGGGATTCAATAGGAGGAGTAGATGAGGATGAGAGGCGGATGCTGGTAGGGGAGTGCCAGGATTATCTTGGGGAATAGACATGGTTCTTCGACTATGGAAGTGTTTTGGGAGTTTCTGAGAAGAAAGAAGATTTGGGATTTCTGGAGAGGAAAATCAATTAGAACTGGAGATATAATTTTTGACGGTTATGGGATTATAAAGAAGAGGTGTGGTGTGTATTTAAAGGCAATTAGTAGTAAGTGCAGTAACGACAGCTTTTTCAGGGGTCAATTAGAGGTCTAATGAAGGTGTAATTCCAGTCTCTTAGTAATTATTATGCATCGCTAGATTTTAGGCAAAAATCCCGGTTTTTAGAGTTCTATGAGAACGAAACTAGTTCAATGCTCAATGGATAGAATTTTTGGGAATTTTACAAATGTAGGACTTCTGCTCATGATTGGATAATTAATCTTTCTAATTATGCAGAGTATAGAAAACATACCTGAGCTGTCATATGAACACATACTGATGAACCAAGTTCTTCATATAGAATTCTGTTGAATGCGCCTCAAATGCCATAATAGAAAAACTTTGTAAGAGATCTGTGAGTCATATAGGCACATGTCACAGGAGTATACTAATTAAAGTATGAAACTGAGTGTCACGACCCATTTTCCCTAATAGGTCATGATGGCGCCTAACACCATTGTCAGGCCAGCCGATGCGGAATGTGATTAAGTTCTCATTTTACTTTAGCCAAAGACAATTATACTAGATTTTCGAATTTAAAGATAAGAACAGTAAAGATCATAGTGCTAAAATAGCGATACAACCCCAAAATAAATGTCTACTACTGTGTGTGCCAGAACCTGGTGTCACAAGCTACGGGCGACTAGTAGAATATACACAAAAGGATAATACACTATCCTACTGTCTGTATCAGGATAGACAGAAACAAAAAGTACAAGAAAGGACTTCTTCGGCTGCGGATCAGCATGAAAGAGAAGCAGCTCACCGTAGAAGTCCCCAAGCGTGCTCACTAATGCGCACCAGGATGATGTCCAGATCCACCTGCCTCAAACCCTGTACATTTAAGTGCAGAAGCGTAGTATGAGTACATAAACCACATGTACTCAGTATGTATCCCGTCTAATCTCGAAGAAGTAGAGACGAGAGGTCGACTTGATACTTACTAAGGTCAAGATAATATAATAATAAGGTGAGATATACAGCATGAAGAATTTCCAATAACACAAGTTTAAGAGGAGAGTCATATTCATGTTCTTGACATAATTAAACTACCAGTGTTCCCTTTTTCATATTAAACAAGTGATCATGTCATATCTAAATGTAAGCATATAAATCATGCACAATCATGCCGAGGTCGACGGCCCGCTCTAACAGAAAATAAATTGTGCACTACCGAGGGTCGAGCGGCACGAACCATAGATGCATCTATTCTCACCAAGGCGATCGGCCCGGTCCATAATCATCAAGAAAAATATCGGGAAAGCACATAAGGCTCAATTACCTACAAGGGAATTCCTACCAAGACTCAACGAACTCATAAGTTCACTTTTTATTTCCTCAAGTCTCTAGCAAATCATAAATGATCATATTGGCAATTTAAAACAAGAAATATTCCCCAATTAGACATGAAGTGGGTCCTAAACTACCCGAACAATTATCATTATAGTAGCTACGCACGGACTCTCGTCACCTAGTACGTACATAGCCCCCGCATTTAACAACAATTACTCATTTATAATCCTATGGGGACAATTCCCTCTTACAAGGTTAGAAAGGAGACTCACCTCGCTCCAAAGTGCACTTCCAATGTCCAAGAACAAGCCCAAGTCCTTAATTCGAAGCCGAACAATCCCAAACTAATCAAACGAAGTATGAACTAGTAAATAAAGGCTTACAAGGTCGATCTCTAACTATTTAGGCAATTTTCTAACCATTAACACAAGTTTCCCGAATTCCGACCCCGGGCCCACGTGCCCTGATTCCGAGATTTTTCGAAGGAAGTTGTTCTCTATCACCTAAGGATCACAAATATATGATTTCTAGTTCAATACATGGCGAATTTTATGATAAATTCTTAGTTTTATTAAAACCCTAGGTCTAGCTCAAATCCTTGATTTTTACTAAATTTTTGGTGTTTAATCTACCTAATATACATGTATTTAAGCTAAGGATGAAGGGAAATTACTTACCTTACCAAGTTATGTGGAAACCCTCTCTTGGAAGAACCCAAATCGCCTAAGTGTAGAGTGAAAAATGAGAGAAATGAGTTTGAGTTCGTATTAAATGAACCCTTCTGCCCCCAGTTATTTTCACATCTGCGGAAGTATTTCCGCTTCTGCGGAATTTTGCTGCTTCTGCGGCTTTTGGGATTTGGGGCTCGACCGCTTCTGCGGTCTGGGGGCCGCATAGGCAGAACCGCTTCTGCGGTCTGGGGGCCGCATAGGCGGAACCGCTTCTGCGGTCCCTGGGCCGCTTTTGCGGTTTCCCCTGGCCTGCCCCTTCTCCGCTTCTGCGATCTATTGACCGTATCTGCGGTCCCGCTTCTGTGGTCCAAGAACCGCAGATGCGGTTATGACAGAAGCAGCAAGCTTTAGTCATTTTCCAAATTCTAACTTCACTCGAGCCTCGCTCGTTTGACGCTCGGGGCTCCCGTGCCCCGCCCGAACATACTGACAAGTCTGAAATCACGAGGCGGATCTACTCGAACCCTCGAAACACTCAAAACAATTCCAAATCGGGGAATCAACCCCAAAACCAAATGAATCAAATCATTGAACTTCAAGTTCTTAATTCTCCTCCAACGGGTCAAAACGCGCTTAAACTACTCGGATTGACACCAAATTTTACGGGTAAGTCTTAACTGATATTTCGGACTTGTACCATGTTTCGGAATCGAAATCCGAACCCGATACCTAGGAAAACAATGATTTCTTAGTTTATTTAAACCTTTGAAACTTTAACTTAACAATTTCACATAAAGATTCATTACTCGGGCTAGGGACCTCGGAATTCGATTCCGGG
The DNA here is from genome assembly GCF_001879085.1 of Nicotiana attenuata. Classification (NCBI taxonomy): domain Eukaryota; kingdom Viridiplantae; phylum Streptophyta; class Magnoliopsida; order Solanales; family Solanaceae; genus Nicotiana; species Nicotiana attenuata. Next base: position 73,254 of record NW_017672747.1, on the reverse strand, counting down.
CATGCGCCCAGGTCCCAGACCCTCAAAAATTGTCAAATCACGATTCCGGGTCCGTTTCCCCAAAATGTTGACCGAAACTAGACTTATTCTTGCTCAAAACTAGAATTATTCTTTCTCAAAACTCTTCTAACTTCCGAACCACCCGTCCTCGCAAGTCATAAATTAACTAAAGCAAGTGCGGGAAGTCTTATTTAAGGGAACGGGGTTCAAAAATGCAAAACGACCGGTCGGGTCGTTACACTGAGTAAGAATTGATCTAGATATTTACACAAAGTTAGAACTCCTAACCAAAATAATTTTTTTTTCATAATTTTTTTTTCATTGTGCATTCTGAACTGGACCTATTAGGTGATCTTAATCATCCCTAATTCCAACATGTTCCTCTCAAAGTTTTCTCTATTCAGTGCTTTAGTGAAGATGTCAGCTATTTGTTTATTAGTAGCACAAAATTCTATTGAAATCAATCCTTTCTCATAGTTATCTCTTAAGAAGTGGTGTCTAACATCTTTGTGCTTAGTCCTCTTATGATGAACAGGGTTCTTTGTCATACTTATAGCACTAGTGTTATCACAGAATATTGGAATACCTCCCACTTCAATTCCAAAATCTACCAACTGTTGTTTGATCCATAGTAATTGAGCACAACAAGAAGCAGCAACAACATACTCAGCTTCAGCAGTAGATAGGGCCACTGAATTTTGCTTTTTGGTAGCCCATGACACAAGACATGAACCAAGAAAGTGTGCCATACCTGAGGTGCTCTTTCTATCCACTAGAAAACCTGTATAATCAGCATCAGCATATCTAACTACCTTTGGGATACCAAAGACACAAATCAGTAGTGCCTTTCAGATATTTTAGTATCCTTTTGACAGCTGTCAAGGAGACTCTTTTGGATTTGCCTGAAAACGAGCACAAAGCCCTACACTGAAACAATGTCAGGTCTTCTTGCAGTGAGATACAAGAGTGAACCAATCATACCCCTATCCAACTTTTGATCAACTGATGAACCAGGTTCATCAACATCTAATTTAGTGGCAGTTGCAATGGGTGTTTCTATTTCTTTAGATTCCTCCATTTAAACTTTTTGATTAGCTCTTTTGTATACTTCTGCTGATGGATCATGGTTCCATTTGGACTTTGTTTGATCTGCAAGCCTAAGAAGAAGTTAAGCTCACCTATTATGCTCATTTCAAACTCACTCCCCATTTATTTTGCAAAGTCCTTACTTTTCTTAGCTTGTCAGTGGTGGCCCCAAAGATTATATCATCGACATATATTTGTACAACAATGATATCCTTACCTTTTTCTCTTAAGAAATAGGTACTACCAATATTACCTCTTTTGTACCCATGTTCCAGCAGGAATTTGGACAATCTTTCATACCATGCTCTTGGGCCTGCTTGAGTCCATAGAGAGCCTTGTCTAATTTGTACACATACTCAGGACATTCCTTGCTTTCAAACCCTGGAGGTTGTTTTACAAACACTTCTTCTTTCAGGTAGCCATTCAGGAAGGCACTTTTAACATCAATTTGATGAAGAGTGAATTCCATGTGTGCTGCAAAGGCTATAAGAAGTCTGATTGCCTCTAGTCTTGCAACTGGAGCAAAAGTCTCATCATAGTCTATGCCCTTCTCTTGGCTATAACCTTGGACCACCAATCTTGCCTTGTTTCCTGTAACTGTTCCATTTTCATCAAGTTTGCTTCTGAAGACCCATTTTGTACCAATGACTGATCTGTCCTTGGTCTTGGTACTAGATACTAAACATGACTTCTTTCAAACTGGTTAAGTTCATCCTGCATTGCATTCACCCAATCTGCATCCTGCAAAGCCTCAACAACATTTTTAGGTTCAATGATAGATAGAAATGCATCAAAAGCACACAAATTCTTTAATTGTGATCTAGTTTTAACTCCAGATGTTGGATCCGTGATAATGTTCTCAATGGGATGAGAACTTTGATACTTGTGAGGTTTCACAACCAAATGGTTTCTGCTAGATGTTTCTGCTAGATGTTTCTGCCATATTCTGTTGCTGAGGAACAGGATCATGAACAGGTTCCTTTAAGGAATTTATTTCAATTCCTCTTTGATTAGTTCCCCCTGTCAGGTTGCCCTGTATGGAAGAACCTGTTTCATCACCTGTTCCGATTATCGTTGACTTCTACAAGAAGTACGAGGTCACCCTCGACCAAATACACCCCTCCTTTTGGAGGATAGTGATACTACTTCATATTTTTGCGAGCCAAGTCAATGGGCTCCCTTTTACCCTCGATCATCTTATACGCTCATATAGCCCCTAGCTTTATCCGGGGGGGGGGGGGGGGGGCTATAAAGCTTCAACGCCCGTCGAAAGCACCTGCGGATTTTCCTTCCAAAAAAATTCCGCTGAAAAAATCTTCATAGGTAATTATTACATGCAAATTTTTAAAAATCTCCAGGTAATTTACTTGCGAATTTTAAATTCGCATGTAAAGTACCTGGGATTTTAAATTTGCATGTAAATTAATTGCGGATTTGTTTGTATGAAATTCTAAATATTCGCAAGAAAAATTTTGTTAAAATTTAATGAAAGTTGGGAGTTTTCTTGCGGATTTTAATGAAAGTTATCATTTATTAAATTCTTTACTTGAGAAGTTTATTACTCCTTCCGTTTCATATTGTTTGAGGTAGTTTGACTCGGCACGGAGTTAAACAAAAAAGAAGAAGATTTTTGGAAGTTGTGGTCTCAAAAGCTTAAGGGGTAAAAGGTTTGTGGGGCCATGCCATTTGTTGTCACGACCCGGATTTTCCACCATTGGGAGTCGTGATGGCGCCTACTAACGGAGCTAGGCAAGCCAAACATTTTAAACATTCCCTGATTTCACCTTAACAATAACAATATAAAAATATAACGGGTCATTTAAATAAAAGCGAAGTCTTTAAAATATAGATAACTGAAAACCCAAAAATGCGGAAGTTTAACATTTCTCTACCTAAGACTGGTGTCGCTATCTCACGAACTACTGAAGAGTGCTACAAACAAGTCTGAATAGAAAATGCATAAATGTCTGTCTCGGTACAATGAAAACAAACTGAAAACATGGAAAGGGACTCCGGCCTGCGAACGCCAGCTAGGCTACCTCGTAAGTCCCTGGACTGAAGTCAGCTCCCGATCAATATCCTACTGCTATGGTCCAAAAGCTGCTCCGGTACCGTGATCTGTGCAAAAGAGCATAGAAGTGTAGCATCAGTACAACCGACCCCATGTACTGGTAAGTGCCTGGCCTAACCCCGGCGAAGTAGTGACGAGGCTAGACAGGACTACCAAAACAACCTGTGCAGTTCAATATATATATGCAATAAAAGGAAAGAACAAAGAAATTAAACAGTTAAGAGGGAGGGGAGCATACTATGTGGGAGTACAGTCCGGATATAAAGTCAACAATTTAAGTAAGAAACAGGGCAACAACAATAATTAATGAGAGCAGGAAAATCAACAGTTGCACGGCATCAACCTTCGTGCTTTTACTCTCATTCTCACCAAAAGCAATCAAATAAAGTGCACAGCATCACCCTTCGTACTTTCCCTCACATAACTCTCATATCATGGCACAGAATGATCCTTCGTGCAATTATAATCAAATCAGAGCACGGAATGTCCCTTCGTGCATTGCATAAATAATCAAAACATGGCACGGAATGACCCTTCGTGCAAATATAATCAAAACATGGCACGGAATGACCCTTCGTGCAATTATAATCAAAGCATAGCACAGAATGACCCTTCGTGCATTATCACTCTTCCTCACCCAAACAGTAATCACAACCAAACGGGGCGAGGGGACAAACAAATAATAAGAAATATACCGGCAAGGGAATTACACAATTAACAGCTAAATCCCGGCAAGGGAGCAACAACAATACTTTCACATCCCGGCAAGGGAGATAATCAATATACTCAAACCATCCCGGCAAGGGATTAATCATATCACTTTCTATTTCTTTCACTTCTTACTCAATAGTCTTTTTATCGTTCGAGCCAACGCTCCAAAGAATTTACAATTCATAATTAGTCCTCATACTCTTCACATTGCATAGAATTCATCAATTAACATGGAAGAGTCATAACAGTATCAGGATAAATTCATACAAGGACCCACGGTCATGCTAGACACTGGTGTATAGATACTCGTCACCATGCCTATACACCGTACTCGATCATTTAGCAATTAGCAAATAATAACACTCTAATCCTATTCCTCCAAGCCAAAGTTAGATAAAACACTTACCTCGGTCCAAAGAATAGCAATCAATCCTCAAATACCGCCTTTCCTCTACAATCCGACTCCGAAACAATGGTATCTAGGCATAATTAATTCAATAATATCAATAAAGACTCAATGGTAACATCCCATAGCCTAGATATGAATTTCCTAGCATTCTTCCAAAAATACCAAAATTCGACACCGGGCCCACATGGTCGAAAACCCAATCAGCCATAACCCCACGAGTTCAAATATGTAATTTGTTTTAAGATTCAACCCCAAATTGAGGTTGAATCACCCAAAATTCTCAAAACCCTAGCTCTACCCAAAACCCTTAATTTCTACTTTGATTTCATGATTTAGGTCTAGGAATTCAGTAATTAATGAAGAGGAGTGAAGAAATTAGGTGGGAAATTACTTACCCAAAGACTTTGGTGAAGAAGAGCTCCAAAAATCGCCCCTAGAGCTTGGAGAAGACAAGTTTTATGAAAGAATGGGAATAATCCCGTAATGGTTCTGTTTTGAACTTTAAAAATCACTGGGCGAAAATGCCCTTCGCGTTCGCGGGAAAGGGGCCGCGTTCATGAAGGGTAAGCTGGGTAGGCATCGCGATCGCGTGGGAAGGAACGCGAACGCGTAGAAGGAAAAAGGCTGGGGTCCTGGGTTTACTCTACGCGAACGCGTAGGTACATATGCGGACGCGATGAAGGGTGTGCTAATACTATGCGAACGCGAGGACGAGTTCGCGAACACAGTGAAGGAATTACTGGGGGTCCTGAAATTGGCCTACGGGATCGCGATTAAGGAGACCAACCTGAAGCTATGCGAACGCGGGGGAACTACTGCGAACGCGATGAAGAAAATCCCTATGTAAAAATTGCAGAAAATCTGATATCATCCTAAGTCCAAAACCACCCCGAACACCTCCAAAAATACTTCCGAGCCCTCAGGGCTCCTAACCAAACCCACACACTAACTCAACAACCTCATACGAACTTAACCGAGCGATCAAATCGCCATAACAACATCAAAATTAATGAATCAAACCCCAAAATCATCATTTTTCATTCTAACTTCATAAACTTCAAATTTTAGATATTTAGGTCCGAAACATGTCAAACGTCGTCCGATTTCAACCAAACTTTACAAAAAGCGCTTAACACATATTTAAGACTTGTTCCGGACGTCGGAACAAAAATACGAGCCCGATACCACAGTCTTTTAATCAATTTTCATTTCCATTTTCCTTAATAATTTCAGAAAATAATTTCACAGAAAAATTCATTTCCTCGGGTTCTAGACCTCGGATTTCGACTCCGGGCACATGCCCGAGTCCCATATTTTTCTACGGACCCTCCGGGACCGTCAAATCACGGGTCCGGGTCCGTTTACCAAAAATGTTGACCGAAGTCAACTTTAATCATTTTAAAGCCACATTTTGAAATTTTTCACAGAATTTAACATATAATCTTTCCGGCTACGCGCCCGGACTGCGCATGCAAATCAAGGCAAGTAAAGGTGAGGTTTTCAAGGCCTCGTTAAGCACGGAAAAAGAGAGAAATCCGGTGATGACCCTTTGGGTCGTCACATTTGTGTTGCTATAAAAACATCTCATTAAGGGCAAAAAGGTAAAATGAAGAATTTTAAATTAAATTATTTCCAAATTTAAAAATGTATCATTTATTTTGAACAAACTAAAAAGAGAAGTATCTCGTCTAATACGTAACAGAAGGAATACATTAAACCACAAGACAAACTTACTGCTAGCAAAGCCCATTAGTGCACGCGCTCCAATAAGCTCTGCTTATAAAGTGGGTCAGTTACAACTATTGACCACTGTGGGGCAAAAATCAACTACCCATTTCCCAATGCAGTACACTTTACTTACTAATATTACATAATATTATTATTAATGTTATTATTATTATTTGTTTTGGAAAAGGATACATTAACTAACGATTCATATATCAAATGAAAAACTCTTTTCCAAGTAATAGAAAATTACATTTACATTACTTTGAATTTTAATATATTCATAATTATTTTTTCAAAAAAAATTATTTAAATTTTTTGAATAACATATTAGTTTCTTTTTTATACAAAGAAAATAGTTAACATGACTTAGGCCTCATTTGTTTGCACTTAATGGAGGTCTGAATCTTGATCATTCAGATCTTAGGCATTAAGTGCGTTTGTTTTTAAAGTCTGAATGTTAATTATTCAGATCTTAATCATTAAGTGTGTTTGTTTTTTTACTTCACAAGCACTTAATGCGTCTGAATAGGCCTGTATGATTAAGATCTATAACAGAGACTTAATTTCATTAAGATGCTATCACATATTCATTATTAACTACCGTCACCGCCTACCATTATCAACTACCACCATGCCGCCACCACCACCATACTCAACCACCCCCACCCCCACCATCATCTTCAATCATAGCAGCCACCATTATCGACCATCACCACCCACTATCCCCACCACTCCGACCACCATCATTCTCACCCAAAATCAACACTCATCCACCTCAACTACCACAACTGACCACCCTATCACCATCAACAACCACAGCCGGCACTGCCCATCTTTATAACCTACCACAACCCACCCACCACCTTCCTCAGTCACAACTATTACCACCACCCGCCAGTATTAACTATCACCACCACCATCCTCAATCATAATCGCCACCGCTACCAATCACTACTAGTTACTAGCATGAACCACTATCATCAACCAAAACTACCACCAACCACCGCTTCTAGTCGGCATTCACCCGTTAGCCATCACCACCACCAACTATTATATTTTAAAAAATTATATATTTTATTGATAGAATATTAGATTAGTTAGTATTTCATTTGAATTTTATGTTTATTAATTTTCAAATAAAGATAAATTTTATACATTCATATGTTAAAAATCAAACAGTCTTAATTATTTATTATTTAGATCTTAATACACATCTTAATATATTCAGATGAGTATTCAGATTCAGATGTCTTAATCTTAATACACATCTTGATATTCGGATGTGTATTCAGATTCAGACGTCTTAATCTTAAAAAAAATAAATGAGGCCTTAAACACATTAGACATGATAATTAGTAAAAATTATTTCGCTACTCCTAATAATGTATGCAGGATTAACTTATTTTAATAATGGTAGGATTTAATCAAAGTGATGATGTTAGAAAGTAGAATCATAAGATCACTCGATATTAAGTTTCAATATTGTCAATCTCAAACTATATTATTTTATGCATACTATAGCTAAGTTTTATCTTATTAAATAAATGTCAAAAATAAAATACATAAGACAGAAAATTATTAGAAATTGGTTCATTTTTATAAATGTGACATAATTTTCCTATGCTTAGGAATTAAACTTAAATACCTTCCAATCATTTAGGTACATTCCATATATTTTCTGATGATATTAGATGAAATATGTCAAATGTAGTCGTAACTTAGCTTTATTGTGTCCTTTATATCAACCATATTAAATTTTAATTCTTAAAATAACTAGTCGTGTGATAAATATTTTGTTATTAAAATTATTGAAAAAAGTAATAACCGGCCATGATATGCTTAATGACTTATAATGTTCAATCCACACATATATACATAATTAAATTTTATATAGTTTCAATATTTTTTCGTTTACTAATAAAACATAATAGATAAAATTAATTCCTATGGATAATTTGTACATATCAAATTTTTGTAACTTTGAAAAAAATATTATTTTAAATTAAAAATAACATCTTAAAATTTTAAATAATATTTTAAAAAGTATTTAAAGAATTTCAAACTTAAATATGTTGTATAAAATATTTAGATAAATTGTCAAATATTATATATCCCACTAAAACAACAACAATACAATTTCTATCTAAATCCTAAGAAATAATCCTCAATCAAAATCGTATCATGAAATACTCAAGTAGATTCTCTAAAAGATAATTCCCGCCTTAAACCACACAAATAATCTCTAGTTAATTTTTTAGGAAATAAAATTTCTACGTAAATCCCAAGCTATATTATCAAGAATAATTTCTAGCAAAAATTACTATAATAAAATCCCCATGTAATTTCCCCAAATAAGTAACCCCCCCTCCCCCCTGACAACAAAAAATTCTAACTAAATTCACATCAACATAATCTCTAGGTAGTTTTCCAGGTATGAACATCCCTAGGTAAATCCGCAAAGAAAATATCCCTAAATAAATCTACAACAACAATATTTCCAAGTAATTCCACAGCTAAAAGAATCCCAAGTAAATTCCCATAAAGATATCCCCAGCAAAAATTCGCTGCAACAATATCTCCAGGTGATTCCCCAAATAAGCAAATCCCCAAGAAAATATTCCCAACTAAATTCGCATGTAAAGTTACCTGTATATTTTCCTACAGATTAGCATAGGATTTTTTTCTCATTTTCTTTATCTGTTTATCTGCGAATTTTCGTACTGAAATGTACTTGCCGATTAGTTTCCCCAGTTAATTTCCTAGGAAATATTTTGTCGCATAATGGCACCAAAGTTACCTATGGATTATCCTAGAAAATTATTTTTTGCAGGTAAAATATTTTAAATTTAGGAATTTTAATATTCCCCATGTAAATCCGCAGGTATTATCTGCAAATAAAATTCCCAGGTAATTAGCACTTCTCTTGTAGTGATCTGAAACGTGAGTATAGCTCAATTTTAACATCAGTTTTTTTTTCTTCACTTTTTCATCCTTCCTTACTTGCGTTTTATTTGGTGCAGCTGTTGCCTGGATGCCGGGTGCGATTCCCCATATTGAGAATAGGGTTAGGATCCTAGTGTAGACATCAAAACACGCTGCACGCGCATGGCGCGATTTGTCGAAGGGTCGATGGGAGGCCCGAAACCACGGTAAGTTTTCGCCTGTCTCGACAATTCTGATAGTTATCCGGATTTTCCCTCGATTTTACTTGTCTTACTTTCGCAGAGACAGATGAGGCCCCCATTAGGTGATGAAGAAAACCTTCCCCGGCCGTCTATTCCGAAATTGTGACAACCCGACCCGTCGTCTCATGAGTTACCGCTCTGTTTTTCTTATTTTATGCATCTTCATATTTCGTTATCGGTATGCGGTGTGTTAGAGTTGATTTGGATTGGTTTTGATAAGAAAGGAGACACTTAGTCTCTTTAAGGAAGGCTTAAGTTGGAAAAAGTCAACTGGATGTTGACTATTTAGTTAGAGGGCTCGGATGGGATTTCCGGTGATTCGGTTAGCTTCGAGGGATGATTTGTGACTTAAGAGTGTGATCGGAATTGATTTTGGAGGTCCGGTGTAGAATTAGGCTTGAATTGGCAAAGTTAGAATTTTGGCGAATTCCGGTTGATAGGTGAGATTTTGATCCGAGGGTCGGAATGGAATTCCGAGAGTTGCTGTAGCTTCGTTATGTGATTTTTGATGTGTGCGCAAAATTTTAGGTCATTCGGACGTTGTTTGGTTGGGTTTTTGATCGAATGCGTGTTTCGGAAGTTTTTGGAAAACTTAGGCTTGAATTCGATGTGAATTGATGGTTTTGGTCTTGTTTGAGGTGTTTTGATGATTGGAACATATTTGAATGAGGTTTTGGGATGCGTTGGTGCTTTTGGTTGAGGTCCCGGGGGCCTCGGGTGAGTTTCGGATGGTCGATCGAACCAATCTTGGCATTTTGAGTTGCAGATTTTGCTGTCTTGATGTTGCAGAGTATTTGTGCTTCGCGATCGCGGGTGTGGTGTCGCGATCGCGTAGAAGCTTTTTGGGAGGCAGGTGAATTACTCTTCGCGTTCGCGATGTGTGGGTTCGCGTTCGCGGAGGGGTAGCTGAGTGTGCATTGCGTTCGCGAGGCAGTAGCCGCGAACGCGTATAAGGAATTGGGGTTCAGGTTTCTTTGGTCTTCGCGTTCGCATAATGTGTGTCGCGTTCGTGTATATATATGAGGAATAAAACTTCGCGTTTGCGTGGTGTGGGACGCGTTCGCGAAGGGCTTTTGGCAGATGGAAAATTTGAGCATTGCGAACGCGGGATAGCCCTCACGTTCGCGAAGAGGGAGGGGTCAGACCTGGGCAGAAAGTTTATAAACATTTCATCCGCGAGTTTTAGTCATTTTTCCTCCATTGTTGAGTATTTTGAGAGCTCTTTGGGACAAATTGAAGAGGGATTCAAGGGGGATCGATTGGAGGTAAGTTCCTTGGCCTAAATACACGAGATTATGATAGATTTAACATGGAAATTGGTTGAAATTCATCAAAAAGGGGTAAAGCTAGGGCTTGAGTTTTTGATATTTGAAATTGGGATTTGATAGGTCATTTTAGCTCGGATTTGGGAATTCTTGGTATGTATGGACTCGTGGTGAGACGAGGAATCCGGTAATATGAGTTTTGTAATTTTTTTGAGAAGTGGGCCCGGGGCTCGGGTTTGCTAGTTTTGAGATTTTTGCTATTTTTCGATTGTTTTCGATTGGGTATTGTTCCCTTAGCATATTGTGATGTATTCGCTCTGATTTTGGACAGATTCGACGCGCGTGGAGGCTGGTTTGAGGGGCAAAGGCGTCGCGAGCTAGAGATTTCACCGGTTCGAGGTGAGTAATACTTGTAAATGATATACTGAGGGTTTGAAACCCCGGATTTGCATATCATAGTGCTGTATTGAGGTGACTTGCACGCCGGATGTGAGCGTGGGGTAGAGCACCGTTGGGGAGTGTGACTTGGTCCGTCCCGGGTTTTGATTTTTACCGTGTATTTGACTGAAACTACTTCTTATCATCATAATTTGGGCTGATTGCCATGTTTGGGCTTCGTGCCAACTATGTGAATCCTTCAGGGATTGATATCACTGTTTTCGCATTACTAGCATATTATTTGATCTCGGTCCAGGGTTTTAATACTGTTTTGCAAACTTAGCCATTTTTTTCTAAGATTTGAAAACTTAAACAACATTTTATTGACGTTTTGAGCTGAGAACTATTATTTTAATATTGCCCAAGTGTCTTATGTGCATTTATGGACTGAGCAGGGATCGGGCTGCGCGCCACAGCAGTGTTATAGTGATTTCTGGATGTATGGTTGGCTTGGGCTGCGCGACGCAGCGGTACTATATTGATATTAAGGTCGAGGGCCTGGTTGATGCCACGAGATGGCTTGATTATTGCGCTTGGGCTGTAGGAGCCCCTCCGGAGTCTGTACACACCCCCATTGAGCATCGTCGACGTTAAATATGGATGGATCGGGCTGCACGCCGCAGCGGTCATATGCATTGCATTGCACTCATGCATTGGTTCCTGGTGGTATTACGTGTCATGACATTCAACACTCTCATTCCATTGGCATCCATGCTACTTCTTGCGCTGTTCACCTCATACCCTGGTGTTATTTGTTAATGGAGTGCTGTGCCCGAGGGGCTGACTTATGTGCTGACTTGCACTATCTGTTTCGCATTCATTTGCTTAACTGTTGAGAAAGATATTTTCAAAAGAGGTTTTAACTGAGCCCAGATATTTTCTAAAGGATTTCACGATTTTACTATTTTCTCAAAGGGTTGCACTGTTCTATATAGCATGATGGAGTGCCTTACGTGATTTCTTGCTACTCAGTTATTATTTACTTTTATTGCTCACTAAGTTGGAGTACTCACTTTACTCCCTGCACCTCGCGTGCAGTTGCAGGTATTTGTTACCCGGTAGCGGGTTAGAGCTGATTGAGGATTTTGTTATCGTAGCTGAGCAAGGTGACCGCCGGCGTTTCCGGCACCGGACTTCGTCTTTTGATTCTAAATTTTATTCTGTGTATTATTGGCCCTGTAGTCGTGTTCTGACTTCTCTAGATGCTCGTGACTTATGACACCCCGGTCGGGCTGTGTTGGGTTGTAAATATCGATTATTATTGTAATTAAGTTGTATTTATCTATTCATTTATGATTAATAATTTTGACAGAGGCGTTGTTGTTCTGTTGGCTGGCCTTGTCTTCACGAGAGGCGCCATCACGACTAGTGCGGCTTTCGGGTCGTGACAAGTTGGTATCAGAGCCTAGGTTACTAGGTCTCGCGAGTCATGAGCAGGTTTAGTAGAGTCTCGCGGAGCGGTACGGGGACGCCTGTATTTCTCCTCGGGAGGCTGCAGAACCTTTAGGAAAACTTCCCATTCATGGAATTCTTGTCGTGCGTACTTGATTCAGCTTTAGATAACTCTTGAAATTCCTTCCACACGTCTGTATGTGCACATGAGCGCTCAGTATTATATATGCCTTGATGGTTTGTGATTCCCCGATCGAGGGGCGAGATGTGATCTTCGTGAGTATGTTGGGCCAGTCTGGAGGACTTGAGGCCGGATCCTTGCCTATGGCTTGAGCACCGAGGTGCTGATTGTGTGAGCAAGTGTTTTGAACTTGTATGTTCGGTATTGTCCTTATTAGCCGGAATGGCGGTTGGATATCCATGTGATGAGTATGTTAGTACTGCGGGATGTATCTATATGACTTGGTAGTGACGAAGAAGTCTGCTTGATAATAAGTGAACTGTTAAGTGTTCGATTCCTATTGTGACTTGATGTGTAGCCCGAATTATGGGCACGTGAAGAATATTTTCGTGTCTCCTAGTTGGAAAGTGAAGTGCATTACATGTGGCGGTATGAGTTCAGACTCAGGAAGACTAAATGACTGTTTAACGTATATAATGGTGGAAGGAATGTTGAAATACTGAATTGAGGCGAAGCAGGTGGGTCATCCCCTACGGAGTGTTCTTAAGTTTTATGATCCTTATGTGTACGTTAGAAGATCTCATGTGTAATTGAAAGGTACGTGTTGTAATTTGAAAATTTGGGTCGCTTGAGAGAGTGGACTCAGCTGATGTGGGGATGAATGCGAGGTTTGCAGAGGATTTCAGTACTAGATGATCTGTGCTTTCACAAACTAGTAGATGATTTGAGTTTAATCTCACTATGATATTGTGGCATCATTAGAGTAAAAGTATTATGGGTTATTGAGTGTGTCCTGATATATGGCTTCGAGCCAAGTTGGGGAGGTTGCTGTTGATTAGCTGATCGCACGGTTATGTGCTATGTTGGTTCCGTTTCGAGGTATGCTGGCGGATCAGTTCTGGTTGCAGAAATTGAGCCGAGGATGGCGCGAGTGAAGCAAAATTTTGACAAAGGTTATATGGTGCTTCGTAGATGTGTGAAACTTATAGGATGTCTTGAGCTGTTGTTGATAAAGAATACTCAGTGTATAGAGAAGGAAGATGTTTGTTTGTATTGGAATGAGATCATATCCTGCGGCGTCAGAGTGCTAATGAGGCACGGGTGGTTATGTCCGTTTGATCAGGTAAATTGCAGCTCGAATAAGGAGTAAATGACTCTCGAGAATGGTTGTAATGTGTTCAAGATTCTACATGTAGCAATCAGGTGTCTTAAGGTTGTGTATGTGGGTAGAGACTGTGTTTTCATTGGAAAAGGGTCAAGGCTTGTGGTATTTTTATGTTGATTATGGGATCGTATGTATCGGTATCTGGAAAGTAATGGTAACGAATTCAGATTCGCAGGAAGTTCTTCAAGTAAAGTATGGTACTTCTGGGAACATTTGAGAGAGTATTCAGTGGCTTATGGGTCTTAGACAGTGTGGTCTTATGTTCGAGTCTCGTGTGGTAAACCTGGGTTGAGGTATTATGGTGCTACAGCAAGGGGGAATATCAAATTGATGATGAATCAGAGGGGAAATTTGATAAATGGAATAGGTTGGATAGTAGACTGAGTCGGTATGGTGAAGGTATGATTAATTCTTCGTATGTGTTCGAGATAATGAGCCTTACAGGTATTGTACAGCAAAACTTTTGAGTCCTGACAGCTTGCTTAGCTTGGTTTGGGGTAGAAGGATTCAGTCCTGGCAGTTTAGCTTGTGCAAATGGAATTGGGAGAGAGTCCTTGTTGGGTTTTACCATGGTTTGGAGATGTATATATCTTTCTACGGGCATGCGAAGCGTGGGATGTGTGATTATTTTCTTCCAAATAGGATCAGCGGAAGTTCTTGATGAGGTAAGTTACAGTTCAGTTCTGAAAAGGAGTTCATAAGACTCTTAGGCAACGGGTAGCCTCAGGTAATCAAGTAAATGGTACTGCTAATCGGAAGTGATTTGACGAGAGTAAATGTCTCGGAAAAAGGGTAATGTGATTAGACTGATGATACTACGCTAGTATTGCGGTGCTTTCTTGCTAGATCGACTGTTGATATTTGAGTTTGTTTGATGGCACAGGGGAATTTTAGAATATCTTTCGTGGAATGATTGGGTATTTGAGGTGTAACATGTATTCATACTGCGGAACTTGGGATCAGGTACAGTGATTCGTGTGCTATATGGAGTTGGAGACTGGGAGTTCTTAGGTACAGACTATGTAGTGGTTGTGGATCGTGTGTATTGGTACCGTTTAGCGGCTGTTGGGATTTGGAGGCCCGAATGGATCTTTCTTTGCTTGGTATATTAGATTTTTGGATATGATATTGGGGTATAGACTGGTTGTCTCAGTGTTGGGTTATTCTAGACTATTGTTCTATGGCTATGTCGGAAAATGCCACAGGTTGCGTGGCGAGGTGCATCGGATCATGTTCTAGCACAGTGGTTTGTATTCCAAAGACCAGCGGACGGCTGGGAAGGATTGTTTTTCTTAATTGGGCCTTCGTGGAGGATGTCAGTGCAGAGGTTTCTACTATTGGTTCAGTTTCGGTATTGAGGGAGTTTTTCGGATGCGTTTCTTGTGGCCGGGCATGTCGCCGGGCGAGATTGTGGATTTTAGTTTTTATTTGGTGCTGGGCACCGTATCGTACGACTCCGATAGGAGTTATAGTAGTGGAAGGAGCAGCTTCAGCCTTCTTGGTAAAGAGTTCGTTAGTAGGCTGATTGAATACGTGTTTAGCTTGAGTTGGCTTGGTTGGCCCCGAATTGTATTGTTGAGGGATAGGTTGATTCGATCGTTATTGAACTTGTTAGTGATCTGGGGAGATCTATGAGTGGCTTTTATGTGCTGCAAGGCGTTATGATTTGTTGGATATGGGCACATGTGGTGCGGTTCTATTGGGGTTCATAGAG
The DNA here is from genome assembly GCF_001879085.1 of Nicotiana attenuata. Lineage (NCBI taxonomy): Eukaryota > Viridiplantae > Streptophyta > Magnoliopsida > Solanales > Solanaceae > Nicotiana > Nicotiana attenuata. Next base: position 57,909 of record NW_017672747.1, on the reverse strand, counting down.
AAAGTCGAGTGGGAAAAGTAATTGAGTGTTGATCGGTAAATGGAGTATTGTCTATGACCTATCGGGTTGCGTGACGTATGTTATTTGTTTCACCATGGGTATAATGAATTGCTTTGGTTCAGACATCAAATTGTGCGTGGCTGTCGGTTTTGAGCATAGCGACTTGAGGTGTTTCATGTGTAACAATGTTGGATAGGGTCGCGCATTGTAGCAAGGCTACGTGGAGTTATGACCTTTCGAGGTAGATTCAGGTATTCTATCTCTATGATATGAGACGGGGTCTCAGCCTGGTGTGGTGATGGTATTGATGAGCTTGAGGTACAACTCTTTTGTTTGAGTCATTTTTAGGATTTGAGTATATTCAGATCGTTTCTTATTGGTGCGTGTATTATGCAAGTTGTGGCTTAGGCCTGAGTTGAGGTGTCATATCACCAGAGTGGTGTGTTAGATTCGAGGTGATCGTTGGAGTCATTAATGAATACGAACAGATTTGATTTCAGCTTGTTAGAAGGATAATATCGAGGTTCGGCCCAGAAATCTGTTGTGGTAATAGCCAAAGGGAAGTGGCTTCATGAATGGTTGATATGAGAAATGGTTACGATTTATCGCGTGTTTCATTTATCGTTGGCAGTATGTGAAAGTGCTGGAATAAGACTTTAGCTAATAAGAGGTTTTCTATCGGTATTTGGTTATTGTGGGCAGCTGCTGTGATTAGAGGCTATCGTTTCGAGTGTTTGGATTATGTGGTATATCAAGTGGTCTCACCTGAGGTTGCAGGTATGGGTTATTACAGCTGGTTCGGGTTTATTCTGAATATAGACGTGAGGTTCTGATCTTGTGTATGATTTCGGAAAGTGCAATGTGGTTCTACGGTTTATGGTCTAGATGGGTTGTGAGATTTCAGCTATGATGTGTTATCGGACCTATATGAGATAGGGTGACGTGGGATCACCCCGAGCATATGCATGGTTAAGATTCAGCTATTGAATGGCCTCTAGAGCAACTCTGAGTACGCTCGAGGACGAGCGTTGGTTTAAGTTGGGGAGGATGTGACGACCCGACCCGTCTTCTCATGAGTTACTGCTCCGTTTCCCCCATTTTATGCATCTTCATGTTTCGTTATCGGTATGCGGTGTGTTAGAGTTGATTTGGATTGGTTTTGATAAGAAAGGAGACACTTAGTCTCTTTAAGGAAGGCTTAAGTTGGAAAAAGTCAACCAAATGTTGACTATTTAGTTAGAGGGCTCGGATGGGATTTTCGGTGATTCGGTTAGCTTCGGGGGATGATTTGTGACTTAGGAGTGCGATCGGAATTGATTTTGGAGGTCCGGTGTAGAATTAGGCTTGAATTGGCAAAGTTAGAATTTTGGCGAATTCCGGTTGATAGGTGAGATTTTGATCCGAGGGTCGGAATGGAATTCCGAGAGTTGCTGTAGCTTCGTTATGGGGTTTTTTATGTGTGCGCAAAATTTCAGGTCATTCGGACGTTGTTTGTTTGGGTTTTGATCGAATGCATGTTTCGGAAGTTTTTGGAAAACTTAGGCTTGAATTCGATGTGAATTGATGGTTTTGGTGTTGTTTGAGGTGTTTTGATGATTGGAACATGTTTGAATGAGGTTTTGGGATGCGTTGGTGCTTTTGGTTGAGGTCCCGGGGGCCTCGGGTGAGTATCGGATGCTCGATCGGACCAATCTTGGCATTTTGAGTTGCAGATTTTGCTGTCTTGATGTTGCAGAGTATTTGTGCTTCGCGATCGCGGGTGTGGTGTCGCGATCGCGTAGAAGCTTTTTGGGAGGCAGGTGAATTACTCTTCGCGTTTGCGATGTGTGGGTTCGCGTTCGCGGAGGGGTAGCTGAGTGTGCATCGCGTTCGCGAGGCAGTAGCCGCGAACACGTATAAGGAATTGGGGTTCAGGTTTCTTTGGTTTTCGCGTTCGCATAATGTGTGTCGCATTCGCGTATATATATGAGGAATAAAACTTCGCGTTCGCGTGGTGTGGGACGCGTTCGCGAAGGGCTTTTGGAAGATGGAAAATTTGAGCATCGCGAACGCGGGATAGTCCTCGCGTTCGCGAAGAAGGAGGGGTCAGACCTGGGCAGAAAGTTTATAAACATTTCATCCGCGAGTTTTAGTCATTTTTCCTCCATTGTTGAGTATTTTGAGAGCTCTTTGGGACAAATTGAAGAGGGATTCAAGGAGGATTGATTGGAGGTAAGTTCCTTGGCCTAAATACACGAGATTATGATAGATTTAACATGGAAATCTGTTGAAATTCATCAAAAAGGGGTAAAGCTAGGGCTTGAGTTTTGATATTTTAAATTGGGATTTGATAGATCATTTGAGCTCGGATTTGGGAGTTCTTGGTATGTATGGACTCGTGGCGAGACGAGGAATCCGGTAATGTGAGTTTCGTAATTTTTTTGAGAAGTGAGCCCGGGGCTCGGGTTTTGCTAGTTTCGAGATTTTTTCTATTTTTCGATTGTTTTCGATTGGGTATTGTTCCCTTAGCATATTGTGATGTATTCGCTCTGATTTTTGATAGATTCGACGCGCGTGGAGGCCGGTTTGAGGGGCAAAGGCGTCGCGAGCTAGAGATTTCACCGGTTCGAGGTGAGTAATACATGTAAATGATATACTGAGGGTTTGAAACCCCGAATTTGCACATCATAGTGCTGTATTGAGGTGACTTGCACGCCGGATGTGAGCGTGGGGTAGAGCACCGTTGGGGAGTGTGACTTGGTCCGTCCCGGTTGTTGATTTTTACCGCATATTTGACTGAAACTACTTGTTATCATCATAATTTGGGCTGATTGCCATGTTTGGGCTTCGTGCCAACTATGTGAATCCTTCAGGGATTGATATCACTGTTTTCGCATTACTTGCATATTATTTGATCTCGGTCCAGGGTTTTAATACTGTTTTGCAAACTCAGCCATTTTTTTTCTAAGATTTGAAAACTTAAACAACATTTTATTGACGTTTTGAGCTGAGAACTATTATTTTAATATTGCCCAAGTGGCCTATGTGCATTTCTGGACTGAGTATGGATCGGGCTGCATGCCGCAGCAGTGTTATAGTGATTTCTGGATGTATGGTTGGCTCGGGCTGCGCGCCGTAGCGGTACTGTATTGATATTAAGGCCGAGGGCCTAGTTGATGCCACGAGATGGCTTGATTATTGCGCTTGGGCTGTAGGAGCCCCTCCGGAGTCTGTACACACCTCCAGTGAGCGCCGTCGACGTTAAATATGGATGGATCGGGCTGCACGCTGCATCGGTCATATGCATTGCATTGCGCTCATGCATTGGTTCTTGGTTGTATTACGTGTCATGACATTCAGCACTCTTATTCCATTGGCATCCATGCTACTTCTTGCACTGTTCACCTCATACCCTGGTGTTATTTGTTAATGGAGTGCTGTGCCCGAGGGGCTGACTTATGTGCTGACTTGCACTATCTGTTTCGCATTCATTTGCTTAACTGTTGAGAAAGATATTTTCAAAAGAGATTTTAACTGAGCCCAGATATTTTCTAAAGAATTTCACGGTTTTCCTGTTTTCTCAAAGGGTTGCACTGTTCTATATAGCATGATGGAGTGCCTTACGTGATTTCTTGCTGCTCAGTTATTATTTACTTTTATTGCTCACTGAGTTGGAGTACTCACTTTACTCCCTGCACCTTGCGTGCAGTTGCAGGTATTTGTTACCCGGTAGCAGGTTAGAGCTGATTGAGGATTTTGTTATCGTAGCTGAGCAAGGTGACCGCCGGCGTTCGCGGCACCGGACTTCGTTTTTTGATTCTAAATTTTATTCTGTGTATTATTGGCCCTGTAGTCGTGTTCTGACTTCTCTAGATGCTCGTGACTTGTGACACCCCGGTCGGGCTGTGTTGGGTTGTAAATATCGATTATTATTGTCATTAAGTTGTATTTATCTATTCATTTATGTTTAATAATTTTGAAAGAGGCGTTGTTGTTCTGTTGGCTGGCCTTGTCTTCACGAGAGGCTCCATCACGACTAGTGCGGGTTTCGGGTCGTGACAAGTTGGTATCAGAGCCTAGGTTACTAGGTCTCGCGAGTCATGAGCAGGTTTAGTAGAGTCTCGCGGAGCGGTACGGGGACGCCTGTATTTCTCCTCGGGAGGCTGCAGAACCTTTAGGAAAACTTCCCATTCTTGGAATTCTTGTCGTGCGTACTTGATTCAGCTTTAGATAACTCATGAAATTCCTTCCACAAGTCTGTATGCGCACATGAGTGCTCAGTATTATATATTCCTTGATGGTTTGTGATTCCCCGATCGAGGGGCGAGATGTGATCTTCGTGAGTATGTTGGGCCAGTCTGGAGGACTTGAGGCCGGATCCTTGCCTATGGCTTGAGTACCGAGGTGCTGATTGTGTGAGCAAGTGTTTTGAACTTGTATGTTCGGTATTGTCCTTATTAGGCGGAATGGCGGTTGGATATCCATGTGATGAGTATGTTAGTACTGCGGGATGTATCTATATGACTTGGTAGTGACGAAGAAGTCTGCTGGATAATAAATGAACTATTAAGTGTTCGATTCCTATTGTGACTTGATGTGTAGCCCGAATTATGGGCGTGTGAAGAATATTTTCGTGTCTCCTAGTTGGAAAGTGAAGTGAATTACATGTGGCGGTATGAGTTTAGACTCAGGAAGACTAAATGACTGTGTAACGTGTATAATGGTGGAAGGTATGTTGAAATACTGAATTGAGGCGAAGCAGGTGGGTCATCCCCTACGGAGTGTTCTTAAGTGGTATGATCCTTATGTGTACGTTAGAAGATCTCATGTGTAATTGAAAGGTACGTGTTGTAATTTGAAAATTTGGGTCGCATAAGAGAGTGGACTCAGCTGATGTGGGGATGAATGCGAGGTTTGCAGAGGATTTCAGTACTAGATGATCTGTGTTTTCACGAACTAGTAGATGATTTGAGTTTAATCTCACTATGATATTGTGGCATCATTAGAGTAAAAGTATTATGGGTTATTGAGTGTGTCCTGATATATGGCTTCGAGCAAAGTTGGGGAGGTTGCTGTTGATTAGCTGATCGCACGGTTATGTGCTATGTTGGTTCCGTTTTGAGGTATGCTGGCGGATCAGTTCTGGTTGCAGAAATTGAGCCGAGGATGGCGTGAGTGAAGCAAAATTTTGACAAAGGTTATACGGTGCTTCGTAGATGTGTGAAACTAATAGGATGTCTTGAGCTGTTGTTGATAAAGAATGCTCAGTGTATAGAGAAGGAATATGTTTGTTTGTATTGGAATGAGATCATATCCTGCGGCGTCAGAGTGCTGATGAGGCACGGGTGGTTAGGTCCGTTTGTTCAGGTAAATTGCAGTTCGAATAAGGAGTAAATGACTCTCGAGAATGGTTGTAATGTGTTCAAGATTCTACATGTAGCAATCAGGTGTCTTCAGGTTGTGTATGTGGGTAGAGACTGTGTTTTCATTGGAGGAATGTCATCCTTTTGACTATGCACTCAGTCCTCGGGCTACCAGAGGAGCCCGAAGAGGGTGTGCAAGAAGAAAAAGATGATTCCGAGTTGACAGCCCATACACGATATAGCACCGGGGCTCGGAAAGCTTTGGAACCAGTAGAGATTGACGCTGATCAGCCTGGGCCTGATGAGGTCGGGAAGGAGACTTCGGCCCAAGTCCCCGAGCCAAAAGGAATCGAAGGCGTATTGCCTCGGGGCAAAGAGTCCATTGAAGAGGCGATGGATGCCAGCGCAAAGAATGAGCTTGAGGCTCTCCATGATCGAGGAAGCGCTTCAACAGATCCTCGGGGGGGGGGGGGGGGAATAGAGATTAGGGATTCCCCCTTGTTTCCTTCAGTATCCAATTCTCTGATACGCGATGCTCAAGCCGTGGAAACTTTCCACGGGGAAGGAGCTTACGGAGAAGAGGATCTCTCCTGTGGTTTATTTGTCAGGATAAAAGATGTCACCGATTCGGGTGACCTAGAGGTTCCGAGAATAAGCTCGGGTGAGGCTTCCTCGAGTTTCAAACTGACCGATCAATTCCTGGCTCCCAGTATCGATCCTTGGCGCAAAATAACTATTATGATCTCGGTCCCGGAAGATGCTTGTAATCTTGGTGCCCCCGTAGCGGTGGCCAGCTACCTCCGAGGTTTGGTCACATAGGAGGACTGAGCCCAGATGGACATGGTAGGAGCACCTTGTCTTTTCAACGAAGCCCAAAAAGCTTTAAATCGGGTAATTTCTGATTCTTCTATCCATTTTTGTACTTACGTTTTTCTCCCTTAGTGTAATTTTTCCTTCTATGTTTACAGGCTACGGTGCTTCATAAAGAAGCTTTCCTTCGATTTCGTAGGGAACAACGCCATTATGAGGCTGATATCTAGGGGCTTACCGAGAAGAAGAATGCCTTAAAACTTTCTAGTGGGCACAAAGAAGAAGAAATCAAGGGCATCCGAGCTGAACTGGCTACGTCTCAGAAAGAGCAGAGCGAACTGACCGAGCAGGTAAATAAAGTCTTGGAAGCTCATGGCCTCAGTTCGGAAGTGGTGGCTAACAATTTGATCCCACAGGTCCAGCAACTGTACGAAACGATCAGAAAACTCCGTGGAGTGGTAGATGTGGTTAAGACGGAAATCATAGCGTGGAAGCAAAATATGGACTGCCTTGCCTCAGAGAAAGAGATTGTTCGAGCTCAGTTATCCTAGGCTGAAAGCCAGCACCAAGGTATGAAAAAGAAGAACTTGGCGCAAGCGAAAAAAATTGAGGAGCTCCACGCTCGGTTGGTCACGGAACTTGCAGTGGCGAAATATGAAGCTGAAACGGCTAAGGTCGAGAGGCAATCATGATCGTCTACCGATCTGACGTCGAAGTTGCTCAATCTCAAGCAAAGGAAGTTACTGATACTGCTCAGACTCGAGCGTACTAGGTCGCTGAGCTTGCCAAGTGCCAGTCTCGAAGGGAAACTCTCGAGGAGATCCATGCTCGTGGCTTCGATCTCGTTGCCGAGATCAAAGATGCAAAAGTGCTTGAAGTGAAGCCAAAGCATTGGTCTCTTATGATGATGATGATCCTGGGAGCATGAGTGGATCCAAGAGCGGAGAGGATCCCGAGGGTGAAGATGTTGCTCCTGTAGAAGATTAAGTGTTTTTTGATCTTTTTTGAATTTTTGCATAGAATTCTAATCGGGGCATGCTGCCCTTGTAAAATAACTTTGCCATACATAAATATCTATCTTTTTATCTCGTGTATTTTTATTTTATCTCTAACTCATGGAATTTGTGCTTCATTCATGCCTCATAAAATTGTTATTCATGGGCTTGAGATTTAGGCAACTCGACCGAACAGGCGTAGTTTCTGTGATCGAGTGAGTGCTTGCTCAAATCAGAGATAAGGTAATACTTAGGCTTCATTCGAATGATGACGATCTTTCGAACTCAAGAGCAAAAAATAACCCTTGGACTTAAAACATTCCCCGAGTAAGAACTTGTTTGAAATTGAGTCGAAGTAGCCCTTGGGCTTAATGATCGACTGAGGACATGCTCGAACTCAGAATTAGGTAGCCTTTATGTTTTCTAGCCAAGTGAGAAGGATCTCTCGAATTTGAAATGAAAGTAGCCCTTAGGCTTTTTTTTATTAGCCGATGTGGCCTTTGTGGAACGATCGTTTTAATATACATAAGGCTTTCTACCCCCTTTGGCTTAAAAAGTTAATCCCATAAAAATTTGTTATGCCTTAACATGAGATAAATCTGTATTTATATTCCATTGTTTTCGAGGGATGATGATATTGAAACCCTTCGTTTCATAATGCTTTATTATGAAAAAGAGAAAATGGTTCAAGAGTTCGAACAATTTGGTACCCCTTAGGGTTTTCGAGGGTTGATGTGATCGAAACCCTTTGTAATTTTGCCGAGGGTAGCCTATTTTGAACCGGTTTTATGAAAATATTCAAAGGCCTATTTTATTACGGAATCCAAATGTCTCCGAACCATATCAGTTTGGTCGTAGCCTTCAGCTTAGGATTTGCCTCTTGGGCTCATTTTCTTGTTACTTTTTCGAAGTGTCAGTTCCCTAGTGAGGTAGTCGTGGCCTATAAAATCGAGGGTTGACTTTTTAAGGTCTTACAATCTTGAGGTCTAAGTAATTCGATCTTGTCGATTTTTTGAACGGAAGCCCCAAGTGCGGGGTTAGATGTTCGAACTTTACTTGTGATTGATCCTTAAGCTAGTTTCCATAATAGATCATTTGTGCGAAATTGTAAAGTAAAATTTTCTAAGGCATGAAATATTTGGCAAGGAAAAAATACTTCTCTTAACAGATGATCATACATGCGTACATGTTCGACGTTAGGGCCCCAATAATCTACATGGGCATGGTTCGTTTGACCATTTGGACCTTACAAAAATTTGCCAATCGACCATGTTGACATGAAGTACTTTCCTTATAACATTCGAGGGTGATTCCCCATAGTGTTCGAGGTTGATTATAAAGAAGCCTCGGATACTGTTGAATTGCTCTAAGTTAGCACGAACAATATTCGCCTTATTAAAAACCTCGCTAGAAAAACCCATTTGGACAAAACCCGGTCTAAGAAAAAAAGAGTGCAACGCGTGCTTTCAGAACTAAGGACATTGAGTTGAAGAATTCCTCGATGTCCTTGATCGAACACCTGCAATTGGTTAACATAAAATATAAATGAAAATGGAGGAGGTCATACCATAGCAGTATTATCGTTTGAGGAGTGATACATTCCAAATGTTTGGTAACTGCTTGCCATTCGTCGTGCCAAGTTTGTAAGATACTTTCCCGACGACATCGAGGACATGATGGTCCTTCCCAGTTTGGGCAAAGTTTTCCTTCGTTTAGGTTTCGAGTGTTGAGGGTGACTTTACTTAGAACTAAGTCCCCTATTTTGAAGTGTTGAAGGTTGGCTCTTCGATTATAATACCTTTCGATCCGCTGTTTCTGTGCAGCCATTCAAACGAGGGCCGCTTCCGATCTTTCATCTGGTAATTCGATACTTGTATTCATAGCCTCGTGATTTGACTTTTCCGTTGCATGCTGAAACCTGAGACTAGGTTCTCCGACTTTGACTGGGATTAGAGCTTCAACACTATAGACTAAAGAGAATGGTATTGCCCCGTACTGGATTTCAACATTGTACGGTACGCCCAAAGGACCTCGGGCGGTATTTCACTCCATTCTCCTGTGGCGTCGGTCAACCTTTTCTTTAGATTTTGAATGATGGTCTTGTTTGTCAACTCGGCCTGTCCGTTCCCACTAGGATGATATGACGTTGATAAGATCCTTTTAAATTTGTGGTCTACGAGAAATTATATTACTTTGCCGCCGACAAATTGCTTCCCATTGTCGCATATGATCTCGGCAGGCATCCCGAATCGACATATAATATGGTCCCAAATGAAGTCTACGACTTCTCTTTCTCTAACTTTTTCAAAGGCCCGTGCTTCAACCAGCTTAAAAAAATAGTCAGTCATAAACAAAATGAATTGAGCTTTACTTGGGGACGATGGGAGAGGGCTGACGATGTCCATCCCCCATTTCATGAACGGCCATTAGGACTAAATTGAGTTGCTCTCTGGGTTGGTGAATCATCAGCACATAGCTTTGGCATTTGTCGCATTTTCGAACAAACTCTTTTGTATCTTTTTCCATATCAGCCCAATAGTATCCTGCTCTGATGACTTTGTGAACCAATGACTCGGCACCGGAATGATTTCTGCAAGTGCCCTCGATCATTTCCCGTAGAACGTAGTCGGTGTCTCCCGATCCAAATATATTGCTAACGGTCCATTGAATATTCTCCTATACAGTGTTCCATCTGCGGCCATTGTGAACCGTGTGGCCTTCGTGTGTAGATTCCTTGATTCCTTAGGATATGATGGAAGCTTCCCGTACTTTTGGTATTTCATATACTTACTCCTCCATTCCTAGGTTAGACTTGTGGAGTTTATTTCGGCATGACCTTCTTCGACTACTGACCTCAAAAGTTGTACGACAGTCCCCGAGCTAAGTTCGTCGTCTTTGATCGACGACCCCAAATTTTCAAGGGCATCGGCCTCACTGTTTTTTTCTCGAGGTATGTGATGTAGGGTCCATTCTTTAAATCGATGTAGAGACACCTGTAGTTTGTCCATGTACCTTTGAATTCGATCTTCTCGACCTCGAAAGTTCTGTTGACTTGATTTACCACAAGTTGGGAGTCACACTTGGCCTCGATGACCTCTGCTCCCGAGCTCTTATCTAGCTCGAGACCTACAATCATGGCCTCATACTCAGCCTTATTGTTAGTTAATTTTGAAGTTTTGGTAGACTATCTAATTGTATTACATGTGGGCGACATAAAAATGATGCCTAGCCGGACCCCCTCACGTTCGATGCGCCATATGTGATTAGGGTCCACACCTCCGATGATGTACACGATTTTAATAATAGTTCCTTTATTTACCTCGGGAGCGGGGGCTGGCGTGAAGTCGACCATGAAGTCTGCCACGATTTAAGACTTAATGGCCCTTCGAGGTTGATACTCAATATTGTACCCGCTGATCTCGACGACCCATTTGGCCAATCAACCCGAGAGTTTGGGCTTGAGAAAAATGTTACAAATGGGATAGGTGGTTACAACACAAATTGGGTGACACTGAAAGTATGGTTTTAATTTCTTATAAGCGCTTATCAGAGCGAGCGCTAAATTTTCTAAGTGTGGTATCAGGTTTCGGTCTCTCTTATAGTTCGACTAACATAATAAATAAGGAATTGTGTACCTTGTTATTCTCGGACTATGACCCCACTTACTGCTATCTTCGAAATCGCTAAATATAAGTGAGTTGCTCTTCTGCTTTCGGGGTGTGAAGCAATGGCGGGCTCGACAGGTATCGATTTAGTTCCTCAGGGCTTGTTCTTAAGCAGTGAGAAGAAACGGTGGCTCCTATATGAGGACCTCGAAATAAACTGACCTAGGGCAGCTATGCGTCCTGTTAACCTTTCTACAGCCTTGACATTATCAATGACTGTGATGTCTTTGATTGCCTTAATTTTATCGGGGTTGATCTCGATCCCACGATTTGATACCATAAATCCGAGGAACATGCCTGATCCCACTCTGAACGCACACTTCTCTGGGTTGAGCTTCATGTTATACTTTCTTAGTATGTCAAAAGTTTCCTGCAAATGTTTTAAATGGTCCTCTGCTCACAGGGACTTAACTAACATATCATCAATATAAACCTCCATTGATTTACCTATTTGTTCTTCAAACATTCGATTTATTTGGCATTCATAAGTAGAACCAGCATTTTTTTCCGTCCAAACGACATCACGTTATAATAATAGGTGTCGTTTTTAGTGATGACGAAGTTTTTTTCTAATCCTCCGGATCCTTTTGTATTTGATTGTACCCTGATTAGGCATCGAGAAAACTAAGGATCTCGTGGCCAGCCGTTGCATCGATCATGCAATCGATATTCGGCAAAGGAAATGAATCTTTAGGGCATGCCTTGTTTAAATCCTTATAGTCTACGCACATTCTAAGTTTGTTTCCCTTTATAGGGACTACAACTACGTTTGCCAACCATTTGGGTCCTATATTGAGAAGTTTTGTTACCTTATCCTTAATGAAAGCATGTTTTACCTTGGACAGGGGCCTTCTTTCTGTTTTACCGGGCGGAATTTCGGGTCAAAGCTCAGTCGACGCGTAGTGATCTCCGGTGGGATCCCTTTCATATCTAGGTGGGACCAAGCAAAACAATCTGTGTTATCTAAAAGAAATTGAACAAATTTTTCCTGAGCTCAGGGGTCAACCCCGTGCCTAGGTACACCTTTCGATCGGGCAGATGCTCGATCAGTATGATATGTTCCAGCTGTTCGACTATTGACTTCATTGCATCAGAATCATCGGGGATTATGAAGGTTTGAGGTAACATATAATCATCATCCTCGAAAGTTTCCTGCTCCTCCGATCCGGACGAGGCCGGTGACTGTTATTGCTATTTGACTTCTTTCTTTCCCTTTGACTATAATCCCTTTGTTGATGAAACTGTCGACACCGGCACTTCTTCATTGATTACAAAACTTTCTTTGGTGGCGGGTTGGTCACTGTACACTGTTTTGATTCCTTCTGATGTTGGGAACTTCAGGACTTGATGAAGCATCGAGGGCACTGCCCTCATGTTATGAATCCAAGGCCTTTCAAGCAGCGTGTTATACCTCATGTCACCTTCGATCACATGGAACTTCGTTTCTTGGATAGTCCCGAACACAGTTACTGGAAAAACTATTTTCCCATTGGTGGTTTCACTTGCCATGTTGAAGCCGTTAAGAACTCGAGCTGGGGGCACGATTTGATCTTTGAGGCCGAGTTGCTCTATGACCCTTGATCGAATAATGTTTGCCGAGCTAGTTGGATCAATCAAGAAATATTTAACTGGAATTTTACTCATAAGGATAGATATTACCAATGCGTCGTTGTGAGGTTGTTCGATCCCTTCTGCATCCTCGCCGTCGAAAGACAAAGTTTCTTCTGGTAAGTAGTCCCAAGTTCGCTTTTCCCTTGTGATCGTCACCTTGATGTGTTTAAATATAGGTTTTTGAGGAATATCGACTCCTCCAATGATCATGTAAATCATATGTTGTTGCTCTTCCTGCTGGTTCTGTCTGTTTGAATCTCTATTTTTGAAGTGGTTCTTAGCTCGATCACTTAAGAATTCTCGAAGGTGACCCTCGTTGAATAGACAGGTACCATGGTAATTTCATACTTGATTAGGTTTCCTTTGAACTGGATCAGTTTGTAAGGGTCTCAGCCATCCAGTACCCTTGATCCGTCCAATGGCCGATATAATACCCGATGCATCGGTGCTGAAGTTGTATTCTGACAGTCCTGGGGCTTCTGTGGGCTCGACATGTTTATCATGACACTTTTTCTCACGAGCGCTCAGGATTTTTGTCCTTGGTCATTCCTTCGATCATTTCAAATGGGATTACGCCCTGGGCCGCTGTTTCTACGATCTGCGTTGTGCGGTTGGTACCGATTTCTCTTCGATCGGGGTTCTTTATCGATGTCCCTTTGAATTCTGCCGATGGACCTATTTGGGTAGACGAAACCGGAAGGGGTTCCCAATTGATCATCCTCGGCCCTAATCTTTAACTGGTATCGATTATGTACATCAGCCCAGGTCACAACTGGATATTCAATTAACTTCTACATTAGTTGTCGTGATGCTATCGAACTTCGTTCATTCAAATCTTGATTGAAATCCTGAACAACCTAATCATCTGTGACCAGGGGTAGGTCCATGCATTCTATCTGGAACCGAGATACGAATTCCCTCAACATTTTGTTGTCCTTTTTTTTCACTTTGAAGAGGTCCGACTTCCTAGTCTCAACCTTTTTTGCTCCGACGTGTGCTTTCACGAAGGAATCTGCAAGCATGTCGAAGGAATCGATAGAATTAGGTGGCAAATTGTGGTACCATATCACTGCCCTTTCAATAAAGTTTTTCCGAACTTTTTAAATAGAAAGGATTCAATCTCATCATTTTCTAAGTCATTCCCTTTATTCTGTATGTATAAGAACTGACATGCTCATTAGGATCGGTTGTTCCATTGTATTTGTGGATTTCTGGCATGCGGAATTTTTTCAGGATGGGCTTCGGAGCGGCACTTGGAGGGAAAGGCTTCTGCACAAACATCTTTGAATCCAAACCCTTTAGAATCGGGGGTTCCCCTGGTATTTCGTCAACTCTGGAGTTGTACGTTTCTACCTTTTTGTCATTAGCCTCGATTTTCTTTTCACATGATTCAATCCATTTAGTGAGCTCCTCGAGCATCTTCATAATCGCAGGGTCAGTCCTTGATTCATTGGCGTTTGATCTCACCTATACAGGTTCGGCTCTATGAAAAACTTCTTGTGATGTTTCAAGCTCAATTCTACTTGGTGCTCGATTCTTATTTTGTAGTTGTGCTATCGCAGCTTGTTGAGTCTGCAACATCTTGAATATCATTAGAAGGCTAATTCCACATTCTTTACCGCTCTGTGCGTTCTGATCGGCTGCTCGAGTATCTCTGCGGATGCTATTTTCAGGGTGACGCCCAAATTCCCATTAATGGAAATATGGGAGTTGACATCGACTGGGTCTACGAACGGTGGTCCGTTAGGGTTGACTGGAGGTACTCTGTTTCCCGGGGCGACTATATTTTCGTTCTTGCCATGAAGACAAATGCCGTTGTCTGTATGATTGGGTGCTACTTGAGAGTTTGACATCTTGGTTCCTGAAACTAAAGACACTTAAGAGAACAAGCGTAAATCAGTGTGTGTTATGAGAATTAATACCAGTTAATCACTATTATCCTTAGCCCCATGGTGGGCGCCAAACTGTTCACCTTTAAAATTGGATAACAATTAAACTTACAATGTGATTTTAAGGACACGTGATTTCACCTAATACAAATTGATAAATGTAAAGATTAGTAAGAGAAATTAACTACAAAGTAAAACAAACTAGTGTTGAAACAGAACTCAACCCTCAAGTATGAATGCCCTTGAGCTCATTGGTGCCAGAACAAGGAAAACTAAGGCAAGCTGATGAGCAAGAGAATATAAGCTAAAGGAGTGTTATATAGCATTGATATGCGAGAATATATGTTGATTACAAATTGTTGAGATCCTCTTTATGTAGTAGAGAAATCCTACTTATGGTATAATCTAATTACATAAGGAAATTCAATGATCAGCTAAATAAGCATTCACTATTTGATTTGCTCCGAGATTTCCACCGTGATCCTCGAACAGTCACAGATATCTCGCCTTTCCGTTATTATGCTATCTTCGGTCTTGCTCGAGTTCGATCTCGATCGCTACTAGTCTTGATCTCTATAGGTACCTAGAATCCCGAACTAGGTACCTTATCCTTGAATGTCGGCCTGACATTCTATGGGGCGGATCATTGATCCATCCCCTTGGTCTCGGTTAATCAGCAAAATTAGGCCAGCTCGACTTTGACTGCATACAATTTCTCTATCAAATTCCATAAATTTTGATGCAAATACAGAACAAAGTTCATAGTTCAAGATGTATCTAAAACATTTATTCCAATGTATCTTTAACATAAATGTCGCAGTGTATCTTAAACATTCATTCCAATGTATTAAATACAAATTAAACAACTCAAACATATTATGAGAAAAATATTAACCTCATTAACAATTGTATGAGTTAAGAAAATGATTTATACTTATTTCATGATCCAAAATTTACCTAGTCATGGTGACACCTAACCCAACCCGCTAGGTATGCCATATACTTGTCAACACAATTCTAACGAAAATAATAAGAAATTAAGTAGGAAAATAACCGAATTTCAATACAATAACCCAAGGATTTGGTAGTACAAGTCATGAGTCACTAAGAGGTAGATTTACAAAGCTAGTATGAAAATAAATACAACATCTATTTGGAATATACATGAATAAATTACAAATCTAAAACCACCAAGGACAAATGGTAGCTATATCCTGAAAGCAAGTACATCTTTAGTGCCAGCTCCCATCATCCACTTCATCTCAGCTCCAAAATCTGCACACAAGGTGCATAAGTGCAGTATGAGTACAACCGACCCCATGAACTCAGCAAGTATCATAATTAAACTCGGTGAGATAATAGAAACAAGAATTATAAATGATACTTAACAATTACTTGTAAAATTCATAAATTCCAACAAGTACAGAAAAATAATATGAAAAAGTCATAAAATTACAGATAAGACCACCTTGGTGCACATAATTTTTCTTAATGTAGTCTGCCCAGTCAACTATCTAGCATATAAGGAAGATATGCAAATAAATAAGGTAAATAGCAAAGAAAATTGCAAGTAAAGCAGAAATGCAATAACCAAATATCAATTCATTGTAGCGCAATACAAGATTCAAATAGAAATCACAATACGGCTCTAAGGCCCGCATCATAATCTCAATAACCGAACCAAACCACTGATTAGCCTTCCCAAGTCCCATATCAACCAGAAACCCGTTAGTTTCTCACAATCCGCGTGTACACTCAAGAAGAAACTTGAGAGGGCGACCCTAGGGGGATGAATCCATATCCACATGCTATATGGATAACTCACGTGCTAATAATATCAACCGCATGGACAACTCAGGTGCAGCACGGACAACTCACGTGCCAATATCATAATCCGCCCAGCATGATCACGGGCTCAATATCACAATCTGACCGGCATGGTCACATACATCAATATCACAATCTGTCTGACGTGGTCACAAGCATCATTATCATAATTCGCCCGGCGTAGTCACCGACTACTTGTCCAATCCTTATCACACAGAAAGCAGATATACAAGAATACATGTATATGATCAGAGAACATCAAATTTCATACTCCTAGAATGGTATAAGTGATATGCGAAGGTGTATGCATATGCAATGTGTGCTATCATAGCTCAAATAAGGAAAATACATGACAAACGTAGCAATTATCAGGTTCAATTAGGAAGTTAACCTCTATGTGACCTCATACATGGCTCAAATAGCTCACAACATAGCTACAAATATAAGAATCATCACAACATGAAGCTTATTAGTCAATCCAAGACATATCATGGCCTAAACACCACCCCGAGCATGGAAAATACCCTGGTGCATGCTCATGAGCTTAACTTCTCACACGTGCGACATCCCTAGAACGTAGCTATTGTTGCTCCCAAGCGCACACATAAGTATACTTGGCCGACAAGTAATATAGGATTGAAGTCCATATATCGTACCCACAGGGACTTGTGATAAACTATCAACTAAATTAAACCCAAACAATTAATCTATTCAAGCGAATTCTAAAGTATGAATATTTAACTAAAGTTAATCTAGAGTAACAAATTAAGATATTAAAGAAAACAAGTTGGCGAATTATTGAGACGAATTCAATGTGAGTGAATATTCTAGAGTTATGGGTTAGCCAACAATCCTGTTGAGTTTTCCACTTAAATCATCTAATTAATTTATCTTGTTTATTGGTTGACAGGGTTAATATTGCTCGTAGCCTTCTCCCAAAGTAAAAATCGCCTATTCAAGCTAATCTAACGTCTATATTCCTATGGAATTATGATTAACAAGAACGCTTTTATAATTCCTGTATAATAACCAAGCAAGGTGATTAGGTATATTCCAATCCTAACCGCACATCCGCTCCCCCTTAGAGTTAAGATCTTGCTCTACTCAATCTTATATGCAATCTAGAATTCCCTCTCCGAGTTCAATCCTAGATTCGTAGATAGTATTCAATTGGTGATCAAGCAATCAAATAATTAAGCGCAAGATTGAATAAATAAATCAATATGATAAAATAATAAGAACAATTCAAGCTTCAAACTACAACGTTCATGTTGCATCCAAAACTCTAGAACTAACGAACTATGAAATTAAGATAAGAGAAGAAAAACTAGTTAGAAGCCTCCTCCAAGCGTGGTGTGTGTTCCTCCACGTGAATTCTCCTCAAAATATGTTAGATATTTCCCAAAATAGGTTTAGAACTCCTTTTATACGAGTTAGAGGGGTCTTGGGCCGAAATAACTTTGTCCCGGGCGAAATTGGAGAAAATTCACCTCACAGGCGCCCTCCATGGCACTATAAAATTTTACATTCTGTTTTTGGCGCCACCTGTGGCGCTGAAATTTCCAATTTTCCTGTTTTTGTTCGTTTTGGCTCTAATTTCGCACATATTTCCCCATATTGCTGCCGGATCATTCCTACACATAAAAACACATCAAACTAATATAAATAAATGCATTTCCCATCCTAAATTCATGAAAAAAAGTAAGATATGAGACGATATACATACAAATATATATACTTTAAGCGAAACATCAACACCCCACACTTAGACTCTTGCTTGTCCTCGAGCAATGTGACTATAAAATAAACCCCCAACTTGTCACGACCCCAAACCAGCCCGGTCGTGATGGCGCCTCTCGTGAAGACAAGGCCAGACGACACAACACTCACATTAACCCTTAAGCATTCAAAAGTCATTTTTAAGCCTTTAATTAAACAATGTTTCATAATAACTTCTGAATAACAACGGAGAATGAAAAAAATACAAGCCCGACATCAGGGTGTCACTAGTCATGAGCATCTATCCAGGTCTGAATAAACAAGAAGTCTAAAATGATGTACTAAATACAGTAAAAGCAATGTGAGGAAGAGAGCGGTGCTGCGAACGTCTTACAGCCACCTGCTAACTCCGATGACTCCGCGTCTGAGCAAATCAACACCCGCTACCGGGTTCTGATATACCTGAATTTGCACACGAGGTGCAGGGAGTGTGAGCACGTGATTTTTTCCCTATATGAATTATTCTCATAAATTCAAAATAAAATAATTTCTTTTCATTACTTGCAATTTTGTTGATTTTCGTGGCATTTTGTGTTAATTGTTTGCGGTTGTCTGTGCATTTTTATTTCTTGTTTAATTAATGAAAAAATACAAAATATGTGCATTTGCATTTAGGAGTTAATCTCACATTTTAGGAATTAATCAGTAATTAGGTTATTTTATAAAAAGGGAAAAATCACAAAATATCCTACTTTTGCATTTAATTTCAAATTTTGCGGTTTTCTTTTTAATTTGGTAATTATTAGAGTTAATTAATTTATTGGGGTAGGATAATTTGTGTTAGGAGTTAACTTAGATGTTTACTCTTATTTTAAAAAGAAAATGGTTTTTTTAAATAAAGAAATGAAAAAAGAAGAAAAGAAGGATCAGATTAGGGCTAATTCAATTTAAGGTCCTAGGCCCAATGCAATTGCACCAAATACCCGCCCAGACCCATGCCCGTCTACCCCTCACCCGGCCCAGTCCATTAAGGCACCCAATCCGGTCTTCCCCCTTAATTGAAACGACGCCGTTTGGCCTCATTAAATCTTGGCCGTCGAGGTTACATGATCCAACGGCTCGGAAGCATGGATCCATTCATATATAACTGTCGTAACAACCCCCCCTAACCCCTTCGTCTCTCTTCTCTATCAAACCCTGAGACCAGTCCTCCACCACCTCCGCGGTCTGCCGCCGCGGAAATCGCCTACGGCGGCGGCGACTCCCCAAACCACCCTAAAAATTCACCATAGCCTCATATCATCTCCCTCATACCCATGCCACCACCAGCTCCCTTTAAATCTCACTGAAAACCCTCAAATATCCAAACCCTAGAGCGCCGCCATGATTCCCCACCGCCCTCTGGTGGCGGCGCCACCGCCAAACACCACAAAAATAACACCCTGAAACCCCCTGTTTCCCCTCACCACGAATCTCCACCCCATTTCCTTCAAACACTCCTGTGATTGCTCGAATTTTGGATCAAGGAAGTGAGCCCTAAATCCCAAAATATCAAACAGGCAGAACGTTAGCGATTTGGGGCCAAAATCGACTTTAGTCGTGTGTTTTCAGTTGAGAACACACGATTAAAGTTCATTTCGGCCAAAATCAAAGATCTCATGGAATCTTGGGTTCAAAACTGTGGTTCGCCTTTTGCTAATAATCATCTTGGTATGTTCTTTCTTCTTTGTTATTCTATTTTTTTTTCGATTTATTTTGTAGTTGTTTCTGTCATTCCATCTAAGTGTTAATTGTTTCTCCTTTAATCTATTTGATTAGCTTAATTTCTTCCTTTAGGTTAATTTTAATTTTTTAGGGTCGTGTCTGGATCTTTTGATTCATAATTTGTGCATAGGTTTTCCTGTCCCATTATTTTCGTTTGGATTGTGAATTCAGATTGGGCTCCAAAGAAGAGATTCAGCCTAGAGTCTGTTAGACCCAGACATACCATTTGGATTTGGGTCAAATTGACCCATGATTTGGGTCAGGTTTTCAGAAGTAAATTGACAAGGTTTCAGGGGGTAATTTAGGGACTATAGGTGGGGGAATCTTTAGCAACAGAAATAGGAAGCTTCTAGTAGGGGTTTTTATTGAATTTCAGAAGTATGATAGGTTAACTTGGGTAACAAGTCAGTAAGTAAGGGACTTTTAAGCTAAAAACAAGAGTTTAAAAGGGGACTAAAATGTAAAATAAAACCTGCAGGGGTTGCCCTAATTACTTGCCTATAAAGGCAGTCTTTCTTGCCTGAGAAGGGAGAGTTTGAGAGCTAAAAAAATCCAGAAGTAAAGGCTGCCCAGTTTTACTATTTTTTAGAAAAGGTTTTTCAAAGCTAAACGATCCAAAGAATCTGCTACTGTTCTATTGCAATTTTAATTCTCAATTCAAAAAAGTTTCACTCTAAAAAATCATCATTGTTTCCTTATGCTGAAAATGGCTTGAAGTACGATTTTATTCCAGATTGGTTTAGGATCTGTTGATTCATTAGGACTGAAGTTGGCATTTAAATTTTGGCATTGCAATTTAGTTTCAAAATCAGCCTGTTAAGTTCATCTTTGAGGCATTGAGAGCTGCTGCTTCCATTTGCTTACAGTAACCACCCTTTTCCTTCTCATTTTCCAGGTACTTGCTTAATCTCCAATGGCCAAAGGCTAAGGAAACTTTAATTGAAGCTTTGATTTGAAATGAAAGGCTGACCTAAGTGCTCGAATTGTTTAAATTCCTGTGTATTCATATATATTGTTCATATGACAAATTGCTCATGTCAATTTCATGCTTAGATTACTTATGTACACAATAGTTTACATGTTAGATTATGTAGTAGCAGCATTTGAAGCTTAATGAACTAGGACTTCTGATGATTATAACTGGACTGTTTCGAATGGGTCTTTGAAAACAGGAGTTTGAAATTGGTTGGAGTATCTCTGAAATTTGTGTGGTTCTGTTAAGTTTGCCAACCTTTAGTTTTGATTGCTTGTTGTTGAATTAAAAAGTTGAGTATGAGGTCGTTCATTATACTCGAATACTATGCTACAGATTTAGCTCGTGTGATTGTCCAGTGATTTGTTACGACCCTCTTTCTATATGATGTATTCTGGTTCATTAGCATATGTAGAATTTCCCATTTGATTTAGTTTCAAACTTTGAGGAATCCATAAATCAGTTAATGCACCATATTCAAGTTAATTTTGAGTCAACTGTTTAATGATTTTCATCCACTTGAATTTTTGAAATAGATTGCTAATGGATTAAATAGGCCTTTACCGTGTATTTCATTTGAGTTAAAGTGTTAATTCTCCTTTATTCACATTTTTCTGGTTCACGTTCTGTTTATTAGACTTGCAATTTTTGGGAACTAGTTGATTCAGTGGCTTAACGTTTAATTCATTTTTGCAGCAGTGCCTTTCTTCCATTTTTAAATAGTTGCATAAGTAAATAAATGTGCTAATTAGTAATGGGTGTGAGATTTTGAATTAAAGATAGGCTCGGACCTTCTAGTTAAGTAGC